>NC_053491.1:366368992-366478992 GCF_905171775.1 Rana temporaria | reverse complement strand
GCCAGCAGTGATTGTATTGAGCAGATGGGAAAGGCTCCCTAGCCCCCCGCCGGCAGAGCACAGTGAGTAACGCTGCGTGAAGGATTCCCCCATCAACAATGACTGTTTTGATGGGGGAATCAAGCTATTTTTTTTAAATGTCCCGCATCCAGCATCAGTGAGAATAAACATGGCTGCAGGGTTGGTGGCAGGAGGAGAAGAGCCCCATCATCAGTATTAGGGGGAGGAATAGTACACCATCATTGGTATCAATGGAAGGAGTAGTGCCACATCAATAGTGTAGGTGAGACAAATAATGCAACATCAATGGTGTCAGTGGGAGGAACAGTGCCCCATTATTGGTGTCAGTGGAAGAAGTAGTGCTTTATCACTGATGTCGGTGGGACTGGGAGTAATAGTACCCCATCATTGGGAGGAATAGTGCCCCAAGGACCAGATAAAGGCTAGCAAAAGGTTGCATTTGGCCCTTGGGCCGCAGTTTGGAGATCCCTGATATAAAGGAACAGAGGACGCCTAGTAGGGTTGCCACCTCATCCCTTTAAAAAGGAACACATATTAATTACACAGGTTCTGTGGCTAATTAAGGAGGTAATTAGACTCATTTGGTGCCTTTCCTGCATTAAATTAACCTCAGAACCTGTGTAATTCATATGTGTTCCTTTTTAAAGGGATGAGGTGGCAACTCTAACGCCTAGCCTTGACACTAACTTGCTGTCCCTTGAGCTGCATTCTTCTGCAGAATCATGCATGTTCCTTGCATAAAAAGTGCATCCCTTTTGCAGGGCGTTCCTATTGACACACCAATCAATGAACCTACAGTGAGGGAAAATAGTATTTGATCCCCTGCTGATTTTGTACGTTTGACAAAGAAATAATCAGTCTAGAATTTTAATGGTAGGTTTATTTTAACAGTGAGAAAAAGAATAATAACAAAAATATCCAGAAAAACTCTTTTCAAAAAAGTTATAAATTGATTTTCATTTTAACCTCCCTGGCGGTATGATTATTTCAGAAAAAAGGTGCTGAAAGCGGTACCATTATTTGCAAGGAAATTTGGAGTTTTATACTGTAGGCCTGCAATTCTTAGGAATAACTCATCTAAATCTGACCAAACAAGAGTCTAGTAGGCATCCCGGTTATGAAATTTTTTTAAAAACAAAATTATAAATTATAATATGATAAATAATTATAAATAATTATAACAAATAATAATATAATTATAATAAAAATTATTCAATAATGTAATCAACTCAAAATCACAGAAATTTGCTCAGTTGCAGAATTGTCGCTGTCATTACTTTTATTTTTTTATGATGTATTTCCCCACAAATCGCTTTCGCACAATTCTGCAAGTGATTATAATTTATTATCGCTATTTTCTAGCTGCTCTAAAACCATTTTTGACATAAAGGGACACTTTTGGTTGCTATGGACAATCTACAGTTTGCAGGCAGAAAGAACATTTTTTATTATATAAAAGAACACGCAGGACACTGGGCAGACCACTAGGGACAAGGGGGTGTGTATTTTTTACATACAGTACTGTAATCTATAAGATTACAGTATACTGTATGTATTGTTTTTGTTTACCTTTTTGAATTTGGCGCCAATCTCCGCTCCCGTGCGTCTTAACGTCGCAGGGAACGGAGATAGGCGGCACACAAAGGCACTGTGAATCGAGAGAGGTCACGCTCGCTCGCACATCGCGGTGGCATCGCTGGATCCAGGGACAAGGTAAGTAAACCAAGCCTGTGGAATCAGCGAGGCAAGCCCGAGTCAGACTCGGGGTTACCGATCGTAGCCCAAAAATCTCACCCCGAGTCAGACTCGGGAATACCGCCAGGGGGGTTAATGAGTGAAATAAGTATTTGATCCCCTATCAATCATCAAGATTTCTGGCTCTCCCAGGTGTCTTCTACACAGGTAACAAGCTGAGATCAGCTTGTTACCTGTATAAAAGACACCTGTCCACAGAAACAATCAATCAATGAGCTTCCAATCTCTCCACCATGGCCAAGACCAGGTACAAGATTGTAGACCTACACAAGGCTGGAATGGGCTACAAGACCATCGTCAAGCAGTTTGGTCAGAGGGTGACAACAGTTGGTGCGATTATTTGAAATGGAAAAAACATAAAACAACTGTCAGTCTCCCTCGTCTGGGGCTCCAGGCAAGATCTCACCTTGTGGAGTTTCAATGATCATAGGAACGGTGAGGAATCGGCCCAGAACTACATGGGATAATATTATCAATGATCTCAAGACAGCTGGGACCATAGTCACCAAGAAAAAAATTGGTTACATACTACACTGTGAAATCCTGCAGCACCCGCAAGGTCCCCATGCTCAGGAAAGTACATGTACAGGCCTGTCTGAAGTTTGCTAATGAACATCTGAATGATTCAGAGGAGAACTGGGTGAAAGTGTTGTGGTCAGATGAGACCAAATTGAGCTCTTTGGCATCAACTCAACTCACCGTGTTTGGAGGAGGAGGAGGAATGCTCCCTATGATCCCAAGAACACCATCCCCACCATCAAACATGGAGGTGGAAAGCTTATGCTTTTGGGGTGTTTTTCTGCTAAGGTACAGGACAACTTCACCACATCAAAGGGACGATGGACGGGGCCATGTGCCGTCAAATGTTGGGTGAGAATCTCCTTCCCTCTTCCCTCTCCTTCCCTCAGCCAGGGCATTGAAAATAAGTCATGCATGGGCATTCCAGCCTGACAATGACCCAAAACACACGACCAAGGCAACAAAGGAGTGGCTCAAGAAGAAGTACATTAAGGTTTCCAGACCTTAATCCCATAGAAAATATGTGGAGGGAGCTGAAGGTTCAAATTACCATACGTCAACCTCAAAACCTTAATGACTGAGGATTTGCAAAGAGAAGTGGGACAAAATCTCCTGAGATGTAGGCAAACCTGGTGGCCAACTACAAGAAACGTCTGACCTCTGTGATTGCCTACAAGGGTTTTTCCACCAAGTACTAAGTCAAGTTTTACGAAGGGGTCAAATATTTATTTTCCTCATTTGAATGCAAATCAATTCATAACTTTTTTGAAATGCGTTTTTCTGTATTTTTTTTTATTGTTATTGTCTCTCACTGTTAAAATAAACTTACCATTAAATTATAGACTGGTCTTTTATTTGTCAGTGGGAAAACGTATGTAGCGGCCCTTACTTTCAGTATGGGCACTACGCTAAAGTTAGTGGGGAATGGGAGAGTTATTTGCTCCCATTCACAATTTGTTAAATTATGGGCTGCTGTCATTCCAGAACTGTCCTGTAGGTCAGTCTGCGCTCCAGGGGTGTTGTTTCCACCCCTGGGCGACAGGTGGCGCTAAAGGAGTTCTGGCGGAGCCACTTTTCCCCAGCAGCCAATTAGAGGAGTTTTCGTTCGTGGGACATGCTGGGGAGGGGTATCTCTGTGGCAGACGCCATCTTTATTGGTTCTTCCCGCGAGTTCCAGGTTCCAGGTGCGGCATCCACCTTTATGGGCATCCAACAGACCCTGGCGATGGCCTTCCAGGCCGGTGTCGTATGCTACACGGAGCTCCAAATTGCTGAGAGGGGCCCCAGTGACTTACTGGGTCCCCCGCTTCACTGAGAAGATCCCAGGCTGGGTGCCGCTCGATTGGGGGGTCGGCTTGAGGAGAACACGGAGGCAGGTTGTCCAACAGAGCTTGAACGAACCATCGGGGATCTGGTGACCGGAATGCTGACAGGTACTCTTTGCTGTCATCTGGAGGATTCGCTCAATTCGTCCATTTAGCTCATTCAAGTACTAGGCCTGTGGCAGAGGCCCTAGAGCCAAGTCTGTGAGAGAGATCTGTTCCTCCCAGCAATCTAAAGTGACACTTTGGCTGCCAGGCTTGTGGCAGAAGTCTGTCCGGGGGCACTTCACCCACTCTGGCTAGAGTGGCAACGAACGGTGACTACTATTATTGTGCTGCTTTCCAGGCCTGATACCGCAAGTTCTCTATCGCTTCATCAACCTTTCCTTCCTACTGCATGTTGATGTTGGCTATGTTGGGCCTGAAATAAAGCATTTGAAAACCTTTCTTCATGTACTGGACATTCGCTCACTACTTTATTCATCAGCTACACCCCTAGACAACTTTGAGGTAACTTAATATGCCGATCCCAACAACAAACCAGCGTCTCCTGCGGTGGTAGCGCTACACGTACAAAATTAGCAGGGGATCAAATACTTTTTTTCCTCACTGTAGCGAACACAGGAACATACATTTTGGTGTGGCACAATTACTCTTTTGTGAGTAAAATCGCACGAAAATGTGCATGCACTGTCACACCTGCATAGGTGTGAATGGAGCCTTTAGAGCCGGTTCCCGTTCTTTTCAATAGAACCGTTCTAATAGGAGCAACGCAAGTCACTCGGACTTAGAAAAAGGTTCTTGTATGACTTTGGGGGCGACTCGGGGCGACTTGCATTGACTTCTATACAGAAGTAATTTTGCAAGTCGCCTCTGAAGTCATCTTCAGGCCGCCTTGCCGAGTCATCCCCCAAGTCGTGCCGCCCCAGTGTGAACCGGCTCTTAGGTTAGCCACTATATTAACCCCAACCCTGCATTTATAAACAAAGTCATGTGTTCACCATGTCAGATCACATGTATTTGTTTATAAAAAAAAGGGTTAGGTTTAACACAGACTTCGGGTTAGCATTAGGATTTGTTTTTTGGTCAGGTTTAGCATTAGGGTTAGGTTTGGCTTTGTTTTCCAACAAAGACATTGAAAATCATCCTTCTAAATGCTAATGAGTGCAGGACACGCCCAGTTCGGCGCCCAGCATAGCGATGTCCACATTGTCTTAGAGGTAGCTGAAGGAAACAATGAAGGATGCCACCTCTAATCCCTCCCCCTGTATTCTAGTCTTAAAGTGGATGTAAACCCACTCTCATCCTTTCTAACAGACGCGAGTAGAGGAGAGCCGATCGGCAGCTCTCCTGACAGGGGGGGTTCGCGCTGATTGTTTTGCAGCCCCCCCTCGGATCGCCACACTGGACCACCAGGGAAGCCCACACTGGACCACCAGGGAAGGGCAAAAAAAAGGGGGGCAATAAAAAAAAAAGGCAGTAAAAAAAATAAAAAAAAGGGCAGTAAAAAAAAGATGCCAATCAGTGCCCACAAATGGGAACTGACTGGCAACATGGATCCATTAGTGCCACCCCACAGTGTCCATCAGTGCCACCCCACAGTCTCCATCAGTGCCACCCCACAGTGCCCATCCATGCCCAGTGCCCACCTATCAGTGCCCATCTGTGTCACCCATAAGTACCCATCAGTGCCACCCATAAGTGCCGCCCATGAGTGCCCATCTGTGCCGCCTATGAGTGCCCAGTGCCACCTATGAGTGCCCATCAGTGCCGCCCATGAGTGCCTATTAGTGCCGCCCATGAGTGCCCATCAGTGCCACATACCAGCACCGCCAATCAGTGCCCATCAGTGCCACCCCATCGGTGCCCATCAGTACAACCTCATCGATGTCCATCAGTGCCATCTCATCAGTGCCGCCATATCAGTGCCCGTAATTGAAAGAGAAAACGTACTTATTTACAAAAAAATTAACAGAAAAAAAAAAGTAATTTTTTTCAAAATTTTCAGTCTTTTTTTAGTTGTTGCGCAAAAAAAAATCGCAGAGGTGATCAAATACCACCAAAAGAAAGCTCTATTTGTGGGGAAAAAAGGACGCCAATTTTGTTTGGGTACAGTGTAGCATGACCGCGCAATTGCCATTCAAAGTGCGACAGCGCTGAAAGCTGAAAATTGGCTTGGGCGGGAAGGTGCGGAAGTGCCTGGTATGGAAGTGGTTAAGCACCTGTGATGACCTCACTTTTCTGGACAAAAAATTTGAAAACGATCTACATGGGAGGGGGGAAATAGAACTACCGGTATATGATTATAGAGGGACATTATAAATACAGCTTTAGCACCCCCTGAGAACACTTAGAAAATGCTTTCTGAACGCCTGAAAAATGCTGGAAGTGTGTGACTAGCACTAAATAAAGCTTGTAAGTGGAAGGCCTGAGAATTATCTGCACCTTAATGTCACTTGTGTACTTCTGTTCAATCGATAAAGCTTTACACACCGAGAGTGGCTGTCCCAGGCGTCCAACCTGTTCTGTTTTATTTGCCTAAATAAGTCATTTTTCAGCATCAAGTTAAGAGTGGCGGGATCAATATGGATGTGTGCGTAATTGAAAAGCAGTGGGTGACAAGGCGACCAGGTCTGCGGGATAATAGACGGCAAGATGAAACAGGGAAGGGAGGTGGCGGGAGCGGGAAGATTAAAGATGTGATCTCAATTAAACGCCCAGTGATACGCGCATTATATTAAAATGTCTGTGTTCTCTTCCTTTGGTTAGCATTTTTCTCTTACGGAAAATGAGAAAATGAAAGAATGGAGGGCTGTGTGTGAAAATAATGAAATTGCCCCCATGCCGAGCGCTACCTACTAATTTCATTCCTGCGCCACAAGCACCCCGCCAAATGCGAGCGTTCTTGTGTTTAATCAGGACTGCCATAAATAGAGACAATTCTGTCTATTATTTATCTCATACTTACAGTATCTATCTACAGTATCTACATTATCTATGGCCCGGATTCACAAACAGCGGCGCATATTTATGCCGCCGTAGTGTATCTTCTTTACGCTACACCGACGCAGCGCAGAGAGGCAAGCACTGGATTTACAAAGCCAGTGCTGCCAAATCTGCGCTGGGTTTCCTAGGCGTAAGCCGGCGTATGTGGAAGTGGGCGTGAGCCATGCAAATGAGGCGTGACCCCATGCAAATGATGGGCTGAGTCTCAGACAGATACGTATAATGAACGGCGCATGCGCCGTCCCATGGACGCATCCCAGTGCGCATGCTCAGAATCACATCGGATCTACTCCCTAAGATACAACGGATCACTGCCTACGGCGTGAACGTAACCTACGCCCAGCCATATTCACGTCCAACGTTAACGACGTAAAATATGACGTTCCCTGGTGCAGACCTTTGCATGTCTGCTGCTGAGTTACACCTCCTTTATGGGGAATAACTTTACGCCGGACGTACGACTTACGCAAACCGCGTATAGCATGCGCCGGGCGCACGTACGTTCATGAATCAACGTATCTCCCTCATTTCCATATTTGAATAGAAAATCAATGGGAGCGCCACTTGCGTCCAGCGTAAATGAGATGAAGCCTATTTTTAGGCGTATCTCAGCTTGTGGGTCCGGCGCACAGATACGACGGCGCATATTTGCACTTACGCTGCGTATCTCGAGATACGTCGGCGCAAGTGCTTTGTGAATCCGGGTCTATCTATCTATCTATCTATCTATCTATCTATCTATCTATCTATCTATCTATCTATCTTTCTATTTCATACTTATCTATCTATTGATCGAACAATCTCATATCTATTTACATATATATCTATTATTTATCTCAGATCTATCTACCTTTCTATTTATCCATCTTTCTGTCTATCTATCTATCATATATTTTAATTATTGATATATCTATCTCATATGTATCTGCATATACTGTATATCTATTATTTATCTATCTATCCATCTATCTTATATATATCAATATCACATGTATCTATCTATCTATCTATCTATCTATCTATCTATCTATCTATCTCATATCTATTGTAAGGGGTTAGCTCGGTAGCGGAGTGTGTGACCCCCTGGATGGGTTCACTACACACTGAATTTATACAGACAGGCAGTCGAAGACGGTTGAAAACAACGATTTTGGTTTATTCTTTCATCTTGCTGGAAACAAGTGCAAGCATCCAAACAGCATAAGCAAAATCAAACATAAAATAAACCCTGGCCACTTGGGGCGTCTATCTTCACCACACAGGAACCTATCTATGGGGTCTGGCACAGCCTAGTGCTGGGCAGACAGTGCTGGTCATACAGCAGAAAAACAATAGTCTTTTGATTTTTATCACACAGAAAAATCAATTTCCTCCTCACCTCCTCAGAAGACTTTCTGGCACTGCTCTCCTTACTCACAAAGACTCAGGATGCAGAAAATTAGTGGTAATCCTCTGGACTACTTATAGAGGCCTTAATTGCCTCATTCTGAACAGCTGAAGTTTTCCAACGGCCTTTAGCCTTTTCTGACTACATTTACAGCCGACGCCTAATAAAAATTGGTGTATTGTCTAAACAAGGCAGAAATGTATGTCCCGTCTGTGACAACACCCACAGATTTACCTGACTTCCTGTCACACTATCTACACATCTATCTATTGATATATCTATCCCATATGTATCTACATATCTATCTATTAATTATCTATCTCAAATCAATCTATCTATCTATCTATCTATCTATCTATCTATCTATGTATCTATCTATTTCAAATCTATCTATCTATCTATCTATCTATCTATCTATCTATCTATTTCAAATCTATCTATCTATCTATCTATCTATCTATCTATCTATCTATCTATTTCATACTTATCTATCTATTGATCCATCTCATAACTATTTACTAATACATCTATTATTTCAGATCTATCTACCTTTCTATTCATCTATCTTTCTGTCTATTCATCTATCATATATCTAACACGTATTTATCTGTTGATAAATCTATCTCTTATGTATCTATCTATCTATCTATCTATCTATCTATCTATCTATCTATCTATCTATCTATCTATCTATCTTGATGTTTTCATACCATTACATACAACTCTTAGGCCGGGTACACACGGACAAACATGTATGGTGAAAGCGGTCCGTCGGACCGTTTTCACCATACATGTCTGCCAGAGGGCTTCTGTACGATGGTTGTACACACCATCGTACAGAAGTCCGCGCGTAAACAATACGCGGGGCGTGTCCGCGGTGTCGCCGCGTCGATGACGCGGTGTCGCCGCGACAATGACGCGGCGACGTGGGCGGCCCGCCTTTAAAATGCTTCCACGCATGCGTCGAAGTCATTCGACGCATGCGAGGCACGGCGGGCGGCTGGACATGTACGGTAGGTCTGTACTGACGACCGTACATGTCCGAGCGGGCTGAATTCCAGCGGGCTGTTTTAAAACAAGTCCAGGAATATTTGTCTGCTGGGAAAAGGCCCGGCGGGCAAATGTTTGCTGGAATTCGGCCCGCTCGCGCCCACACACGACCAAACATGTCTGCTGAAACTGGCCTGCGGGCCAGTTTCAGCAGACATGTTTGCTCGTGAGTATGGGGCCTTAGGAAAGCAACCATCCTAATAACCTCCTCTGTGAGGTCACAGAATGTAAATTCAAGTGTCCAGTTCTCACATAATAATACAATGGGATGGCGTGGGGAAGGGTCACATTGTACATTCCTCGCCGTTGGTCCAATTGTCTATCAACGTCAAACTTGCGTTGTGACTCGCTGACCAACATTGTTCGGCTTTCATTGTCCAAGGCGAGGGGCAGATTAATGGTGCGTATTGTTTGTCTCTAGGTAAGGTTAACAATTATTCTTATAAAATAAATACACAAACAGTGTACACAGCAAATCACTCTGGGCCAAGCACAATGAATTGTGGGAATGTGTTAATGATATATTTGTTATGTTTACAGCATAAAAAAATAAGATGAAGGCTGGGTTCACACATGTGCGGTTTCAGTTTGCAGCCCGGGGTCCGTGCGTTTCTGTTCACCGGTTCAGGTGTGTTTGGGGTGCGAATTTTTTTACACCTGAAATGGACCCAAAAACGCACAAGAACGTTTTTAAAACCACACAGCGGCCGCCCCGGACATCTGTGAACCGGCTCTTATGATGCTTTACATGTCAAGTGAATTGGATGTGCTTTAAAACGCATCCAATTCGCATATATGTGAACCTTAAGAAATAATGTGGAGTTATAAGCTATATGTATCCAGATCAATGTCACAAAACTGCTGCCAGGTTCAAACTTTGGCAAATGTTTGCAAATTAGAATCAATGGCAAAAGTTGAGAAGACCTGTACTGTGGAAGCTGTGCCCAGAAAGGTGAGCAGAGGAGAATTAACTAATCACTGCACTACCTGTGGGCTTCCTGCAGCTGATCTTTTCCCCATCACTGACTTACCGGGCCAGATCCACATATAATTGGATAGGCGCAGCGTATCAGAGATACGCTACGCCGCCGTATCTTACCTGGCTTTAAGTCAAATCCAGGAAAATTTTGCGTCATAAGTAACGGCGGCATAGTGTATTTCTGGCGGCGAAATTCAAATCGGCGGGTAGGGGGCGTGATTCATTAAAATGACGTCTCCTCGCCGATTGAACTGCGCATGCTCCGTTTCGAAATTTACCGCCGTGCTTTGCACGAAATGACGTCGCAACGACGTCATCTTTTGAACTTAGACGTGACTTACGTCCATCCCTATTCACGGACGACTTACGCAAAGAAAAAAATAATTCAAATTTAGACGCGGGAACGACGGCCATACTTTAACATGGCAAGTCTATCTATACGCCGCAAAATAGCTTTAACTATACGCCGGAAAAAGCAGACTAGAGACGACGTAAGAGAATGCGACGGCCACGCGTACGTTCGTGGATCGTCAGAAAAAGCTAATTTGCATACCCGACGCGGAAAACGACGCAAACTCCACCCAGCGGGCGTCAAAGTATTGCACCTACGATCCGAAGGCGTACGAAGCCGTACGCCTGTCGGATCGAACCCAGAAGCCGTGGTATCGTGGTTTGAGGATTCAAACTAAAGATACGACGCGGGTAACTTGAAAGTAAGCCGGCGTATCAGTAGATACGCCGGCGTACTCACTATGTGGATCTGGCCCACCATGTCTAATTATGCACTGTGTCTGTGTGTGGAGGTGGCCAGGCAGGTCTTTGCTTCTTCATGTCAGGGCTGACTGGAGATCCAGTGAGTGGTGGGGAATTGATAGAGGTGGAGGAAGCACAGATCCACACAATCTATGAAGAAGCAGGGTGATCCTTGCATTGCAGGTCCTTAAGGAAAAACTTCCTCGCCAGCAGCGAGCAGCACAGTAGTCATATCACCAAATCTCATTCCAAATCTCCTGAGACTGGCTGTCAGAGGCAGCAGTGCCTTAGATCAGGGGTCTCCAAACTTTCTAAGCAAAGGGCCAGTTTATTGTCCTTCAAGCTTTAGGGGGGCCGGACTGGGGCAATTGGAAGTAGAAAATGTCCCAGCATCAGTGTGAGTAAACAATGCCCCATCTTTGGTGTCAGTGAAAGGAATTGTGCCTCATTGTTGGTGTCATTTGGTGGGAAGAATCATGTCCCATCATTGGTGTCATTGGGAGGAACTATGCTCCTTCATTGGTGTCACTGAGAGGAACTGTGCCCCATCGTTGGTGTCATTGGGAAGAACTGTGCCCCATCATGGGTACCATTGGATGGAATTGTGCCCCTTTGTGGGTGTCAGTGGGGGCGAATTATGCCCCAATGGATGAAATAATGCCCCAATGGCCAGATAAAAGCAAGAAAAAGCAGTTTGGAAACCACTGTCTTAGATGATCTCACACTGCAGGTTTCCAGCTATGAGGCTACAAAATAATGGTGCCTAGGCATAGGAATACATTGCTAACGGAATCAGGACAATTAACATTTCTACATCTTCCCAATGACATAGCAAATCTTCGCTTTTAGAGTTCAGTTAAGTTTCAAAGCTGAACTCCATGGATGTTAAAAAAACTACCCTTATGCCCTGTACACACGATCGGATATCTGATGGAATCTAATCCGATGGATTTTTTCGTCGGATATCCGATGAAGCTGATTTTCTTAGATCTTGCCTACACACCATCAGTCAAAAATCCAACCGTGTCCAACGCGGTGACGTAAAACACTACGACGTGCTGAGAAAAATGAAGTTCAATGCTTCCGAGCATGCGTCAACTTGATTCTGAGCATGCGTGGATTTTTGACTGATGGAGTTCCACACAGACGATCGTTTTTTTCTATCGGTTTTTTATCCATAGGAAAATTTTAAAACATGTTCTATTTTTTTTTCACCGATGGAAAACAAACTGATGGGGCCCACACACGATCGGTTTGTCTGATAAAAATGGTCCATCGGTCTGTTTTCATCAGACAAACTGATCGTGTGCACAGGGCTTTACAATAGGCACTGGACTTTAAGGGATAAATGTTCATTATTGGCTAAGGTACAAGGAAAGGGGCCTTTAACCTACCTTATCTCTTATTCCCCCTGCAGCCAGCACCAACCTCTTCATGCACACATAGGTGTTTACAGGCATTTAGAGGCAGGAGTGTTTGGAAATAGAAAGAAATACCCCACATTTTAATTTTTTTTACTTTTTTTCATCAATATTCAAAAATATTTGGATTAAACCCTCCGTGACTGGGATCAATCCTTTCCTGCTATGGACAAGAAGAAAACATGAAAGCACCTCACATATGCCAACATTAGCTGAGAATCACTGTGAGAAAGGCTTTGTGACCTCATTCACATGTGCGTTTGGGGCCAACTGTGGGAGACTCAATGGCCTGGATTCAAGAAGCAATTGCGCCTGTGTAACTATAAGTTACACAGCGCAATTGCTTACTTGCCCCGGCGTAACGAATGCTCCTGATTCAGGAACCTTGTTACACCGACTGCAGCCTAAGAAAAGCGCGCGGCATAAGGCTCTTATGCCCGCATATCTTAGGCTGCATTCTTGCGATGGCCGCTAGGTGGCGTTCCCGTTGTGCTCAGCGTATAGTATGCAAATTGCATACTAACGCCGATTCACAACGTTGCGCGAGCCCTGCGTACGCAGTTTACGTCGTTTCCGTACGGCGGTTTTCGCGTAAGGCTGCCCCTGCTATTAGCAGGTGCAGCCAATGTTACGTATTTGCCGTCATTTGCCGCAATACACGTCGGGAAAGTTTCCCGACGGAGCATGCGCTCTACGATCGGCGCGGGAACGCGCCTAATTTAAATGATTCCCGCCCCCTACGGGATCATTTAAATTGCGCGCGCTTACGCCGGGCATTTTGCCGGCGCGCCCGCGCAATTTACGGAGCTTCTGCTCCGTGAATCGAGGGCAGCGCAAAAAAATTGAGGGGGCGCAGGGCAAAAACGTTGCCCTGCGCCTCCGTAAAAAAAGCGCAATTGTTACTGAATCCGGGCCAATGTCTATTCCTGCAGACAACTGTTATGCCTTGTACACACGATCGGAATTTCCGATGGAAAAAGTCCAACGGAGTTCTTTCAACGGATATTCCGACCATGTGTGTGCCCCATCGGACTTTTTTCTGTTGGATCTTAGAAAGAGAACATGTCGGAAAAAGAACATGTCGGATATTCCGTTCGTCTGTAGGGAACTCCGACGGAGAAAAAAACACGCATGCTCAGAATCAACTCGACGAATGCACGGAAGCATTGAACTTAATTTTTCTCGGCTCGTCGTAGTGTTGTATGTCACTGCATTCTCGACGGTCGGAATTTGGTGTGACAGTGTGTATGCAAGACAGCTTGAACGGAATTCCGTCTGAAAAATCCATCGGAGTTTATCCCAATGGAAAATCTGTACAAGGCATTAGAGGGAAGCCCCATTGAAAGCAATGCGAGGCTGACAGTGCCCACAGGCATTTGCATTTAATCAGATATGCAGCAATTACCTGTGGATGATTGGCCTTGGACCAACAGTCTGTGCCCAGGGCCAATCATCCACAGGTAATCACTGCATGTCCAATGGTTGTGAATGCCTGTGGGTGCTGATAGATTCTCATTGCTTTCAATGGGGCTCCCTTCTGGCAGCTGTCTGCAGCAAACTCTGCCACGTCTACCGCTAGAAATCCCAGTCGGTCCCACCATCCCAAACACACCTGTGAATGAGGCCTTAATCAGGGACACTCCCATAACTTTCAATGAATCTGCACGCTGAGATTACTATAGGCTTGAATAGGAATGCAGTCAGACACATCCATTCTAGCGTGTTTCTAGAAGGGAAGTGCATTATTCATTTATAATGAGCAACTATACAGAACTGCCCTAGGAATATAGTTGGTTTATCGACACACAAACACATCATTGTGTCACAGCTAAAAACTCTTTTCAAACTCTCGCAACCAATATTCACCTTCCCCTCATTCAATGTAAAAACAAGGGGCCAGATTCATCAAGAGATACGACTGCGTATCTCCTGATCCGCCGTCGTATCTCTGAGATCCGACGGTCGGATCTATGGGCCAGATTCACATAGAAGAGCGGCGGCGTAACGTATCGTAGATACGTTACACCGCCGCAATTTTTCATCGCAAGTCCCTGATTCACCAAGCACTTGCGATGAAAACCTACGCCGGCGGCCTCCGGCGCAAGGTGGGCCAATTCAAATGGGCGTGTGCCATTTAAATTAGGCGCGCTCCCACGCCGGACCTACCGCGCATGCTCCGTTTCCGAACTCCCGCCGTGCTTTGCGCGAAGTGACGTCATTTTTTCGAACGGCGACGCGCGTAGCGTAATTCCGTATTCCCGGACGGCTTACGCAAACGACGTTGTTTTTAAAATTTCGGGAACGACGGCCATACTTTATACAGCAATACGATTGCTGTATAAAGTTAAGGCACCAAAAAAAAACGACTAACTTTGCGACGGGAAACTAGACTAGCGGCGACGTAGCGAACCAGAAAAACTGTCGTGGATCGCCGTAACTCCTAATTTGCATACCCGACGCCGGTTTACGATGCAAACTCCCCCCAGCGGCGGCCGCGGTATTGCATCTTAAAGGGGAGTTCCACCCACAATTTCAATTTTTAAATATAAATACCCCTGTAATACACAAGCTTAATGTATTCTAGTAAAGTTAGTCTGTAAACTAAGGTCCGTTGTGTTAGGTTGTTACAGCATTTAAATAGTTTATAATCTAGAAATAGACCGTGGCCATCTTAAGTGTGGGCATCATGAAGCCAGACTGTATGACTTCCTGGATTTCAGCTTTGCATATCTCGCACATGCTCAGTGCACAAGCAATGTAATAGGTTTCAGTCAGGTTTGCAAGGACTACTGGGAAACATGATGCCTATCCCAGAAACCCTTGCAAATAGCCTAGGCAAATAAGGAGGAGGAAGTAATGAAGGACTACAAAATAAAGGTATTTACAAGCAACAAATTAAATAAAAATTGTCCATTCTGAACACTATGAGATTAGAGCATGCAGCACAGACAAACATAAAAAAATGGGTGGAACTCCACTTTAAGATCCGACAGTGTAAAACAATTACACCTGTCGGATCTTATGGCTATCTATGCGTAACTGGTTCTATGAATCAGTCGCATAGATAGAACAACAGATACGACGGCGTATCAGGAGATACTCCGTCGTATCTGCTCTGTGAATCTGGCCCAAAGCGACTGAGAATCAGTTCCGCATAGATCTCCCTTAGATCCGACTGGTGTAAGTGACTCACACCGTCGGATCTTAGGCTGCAATCTCCCGCCAGCCGCTAGGTGTCGCCTCGGTTTTTTACGCGTCGGATATGCAAATGAGGAGAACCGCAGTAACGAACGCCCGCCTGTCGCTTTTTTTTCACGTCGTTTGCGTTCGGCTTTTTCCGGCGGATAGTTACCCCTGCTATAGCAGGGGTAACTGCGGCGTTTCCTATGTTTAGTATGGCCGTCGTTCCCGCGCCGAGTTTTAAATTTTAACGTCGTTTGCATACGTCGATTCAGAATTCGGCCCGACGCAGGTTACGCTCACGCCAATCCTAGCGACGTCAGTGTGAGCAATGCACGCCGGCGGCGCATGTGCATTTAAATCGGCGCGGGGACGCGCCTGATTTAAATACTACACTCCCCCTGGCCGCGGAATTTGAATTCCGCCGGGGGAGTTACGATCCGCCGGTGCAAGTTTCGAGGTAAGTGCTTTGTGAATACAGCACTAGCCTCGCAAAAGTGCACCGGCGGATCGTAAATCACATAGATTACGCGGATCTAAAGATCCGCTAATCTATGTGAATCTGGCCCAAGGTCTTTGTTATTTTAAACTTTGGGCCAGATCCACGTAGATCGGCGTATTTTTAGGCAGGCGTAGCATATCGTTTTTACGCTACGCCGCCGCTACTTTGAGAGGCAAGTGCTGTATTCACAAAGCACTTGACTCTAAAGTTACGGCGGCGTAGCATAAATCTGCCGGCGTAAGGGCGCAAAATTCAAATGACATAGATGTGGGCGTGTTTTATGTTAATTCTACTTGACCCCACGTAAATTACTTTGTTTTGAACGGCGCATGCGCCGTCTGTGGGGGTATCCCAGTGCGCATGCTCGAAATCACGTCGCAAATAGTCAATGCTTTCGACATGAACGTAATTTACGCAAAGCCCTATTCGTGAACGTTTTACGCAAACGACGTACACGATGGAAAATTTGACGCTGGCCCGACGTCCATACTTAACATTGCGTACGCAATGTTAGAGCAGGGGTAACGTTATGCCAAAAAAAGCCTTACGTAAACGACGTAAAAAAATGCGCCGGCCGGACGTACGTTTGTGGATTGGCGTATCTAGCTAATTTGCATACTCGACGCGGAAATCAACGGAAGCGCCACCTAGCGGCCAGCGTAAATATGCACCTTAGATCCGACGGCGTACTAAGACGTACGCCAGTTGGATCTACCCACCTTCAGGCGTATCTTGTTTTGTGGATACAAAACAAAGATACGCAGGAGCATCCTAGAAGTTACGCGGCGTATCAATAGATACGCAGACGTAACTACTTAGTGGATCTGGGCCATTGTGTTTAGTTACTGTTTATGTGTTGCTGTATTTGATATATTTATAAAAGAACACAAATATATCTAATAACAGAAATTTGTTGCAATTTGTTGGAATGGAAACGTGTTTGATATTTCTATTA
This sequence comes from Rana temporaria, assembly GCF_905171775.1. Classification (NCBI taxonomy): domain Eukaryota; kingdom Metazoa; phylum Chordata; class Amphibia; order Anura; family Ranidae; genus Rana; species Rana temporaria. The sequence goes on along the minus strand of NC_053491.1, from coordinate 366,462,142 downwards.
TCCTTCAGACCGGATATTATTGTTTTTACAGGTGCATCTCAAAAAATTACAATGTCATCAAAAAACTCATTTATTTTGATAATTCAATTCAAAAAGAGAAACTTGTATTATACAGATTCATTACACGGAGAGTGATATATTTCAAGCATTTCCTTCTTTTAATTATGATGGTTATGACTTAGGCCCCATACACACGATAGAATCTATCCGCAGATAAATCCCATCGAATGGGTTTCAGCGGATAGATTCTATGGTGTGTACACTCCGGCGGATATTTATCCGCGGATATTTCCGAATTCCAGCAGATAAATATTTGTCGACATGCACAGAATATCTATCTGCTGGAATCGGATGCCACGGATGGATCCGCTCGTCTGTACAGACTCACCGGATCCATCCGTCCAAAGGGATTCCCCGCACGCGTCGTAATGATTCGACGCATGCGTGGAATTCCTTATATGACAGCGTCGCACCCGTCGCCGCGTCATAATCGCGGCGACGGCGCGACACGTCATCGCCAGAGGATTTCGGCGCGGATTTCAATGCGATGGTGTGTACACGCCATCGCATAGAAATCTGCTGAAATCCTCGAGAGGATTTATCCGCGGATACGGTCCGCTGGACCGTATCCGCGGATAAATCCTCTCGTGTGTATGGGGCCTTACAGCTAGTGAAAGCCCAAAATCCAGTATGTCATAAAATTTTTATATTGTGAAAAAGTTCAATATTGTAGACTCATGGGGGTTATTTACGAAAGGCAATTTCACTTTGCACTACAAGTGCAACCTACTTGGAAGTGCAGTCGCTGTAAAACTGAGGGGTAGATCTGAAATGAGGGGAAGCTCTGCTGGTTTTATTATCCAATCATGTGCAAGCTAAAATGCTGTTTTTTATTTTCCTTGCATGTCCCCCTCGGATCTGCAGCGACTGCACTTCCAAATGCACTTTCAGTGCAATTTCAAGTGCACTTTGCAGGCGGGCGTAGTGCATCTCATATACGTTACGCCGCCGTAAGTAAGAGAGGCAAGTGCTGTATTCACAAAGCACTTGCGTCCTAAGTTACGGCGGCGTAGCGTAAATGTGCCCGCGTAAGCGCGCCTAATTCAAATTGTGAAGAGGTGGGCCTGTTTTATGTAAATAAAGCATGACCCCACGTAAATGACGTTTTGAACGAACGGCGCATGCGCCGTCCGTGGACGTATCCCAGTGCGCATGCGTCGGATAGAATGCCTAAGATACGTCGAACACTGCCTACGACGTGAACGTAACTTACGCACAGCCCTATTCGCGTACGACTTACGTAAACGACGTAAAAAGATACGCTTGTTCCGACGTCCATACCTTGCATGGGCTGCGCCACCTAGAGAGCAGCTTTATCTTTACGCCGGCGTATGTCTTACGTAAACGGCGTAAATAATTGCGACGGGCGTACGTACGTTCGTGAATAGGCGTACCTCGCTGATTTACATATTCTAGGCGTAAATCAGCGTACATGCCCCTAGCGGCCAGCGTAAATAGACAGCTAAGATACGACGGCGTAGGAAGACTTACGCCGCTCGTATCTTAGCAACATTTAAGCGTATCTCAGTTTGAGCATACGCTTAATGTTACGACGGCGCGGATTAGGAGTTACGACGGCGTATCTACTGATACGCCGTCATAACTGTACCTGAATCCGGCTAGTAGTTTGCACTAGTAGTGCAAAGTGGATTTGCCTTTAGTAAATAACCCCCATGGTGTCATAATCTAATCAGCTAATTAAAGGAGAAGTTCAGACTGAGCTCATTCGGCTGGGCTTATCCTATCTGTCATAGGTTTGCAATTCATTTTTCAGCAGAGAGCGATCTGAAGTCTGCTCTCTGCTAACATCAAGAGGATCAGTCCAGGCGCTGCGTTAGGTGCCTGGACTGATAGCCATCTCGGCCTCTCAGTGAGCCGCTGAGAGGCTGAGACGGCCACTCCCCGCCCCTCCACAGCTCAGCGCTCCAATGAGTGTGGAGGAGCACAGCAGATCTCTACTCGGGGAGGTGAGAGAACCAAGCCATCGGCAGTGTTCTGTGGCTCGGTTCTCAGTGAAGAGGCAGCGGGGGACAGATGCAGCATTGGACCAATGCTGCATCCACCTGGGTAAAGCTAAAAAAAAAAATCCCATAATTCTGTTTTAAAGTGGTTGTAAACCCACTTTTTGACTTTTACCTACAGGTAAGCCTATAATAAGGCTTACCTGTAGGTATAAAGAATATCTCCTAAACCTGTACGGTTTAGGAGATATTCCCCTCGCAATGCGCAGCGGCGCATGCGCAGGAGGGAATCCACGGCGAAAGGTCCGGCAGCCGCCGACCCTTGCCGATTTTAAATCTCCCGGAGTGACGTCATCGCTGCTCCAGCCAATCACAGCGCTGGAGCAGCGATACCCGGAAGATACGCCGGAGCAAGATGACATCTTGCTCGACGTGGACCAGGTAAGTGTTATTCACCTCGTTCTGAGGTAATACTAGCTGATTATGCCTTTTGCCTTGCAGGTTTGGAAACCGCTTTAACTCAAAACACCTGTAAAGGTCTCCTGAGCCTTTAAATGGTCTCTCAGTCTGGTTCAGTAGGTTACACAATCATGGGGAAGCATGCTGACTTGACATTTTTTCCAGACAGTCATTGACACCCTCCACAAGGAGGGTAAGTCACAAAAGGTCATTGCTAAAAAAGCTGTCTGTTCACAGAGTGCTGTATCCAAGCATATAAGTGGAAGGTTTAGTGGAATAATCGCAGCCTTGAGAGGATTGTGAAGCAAAGGCCATTCAAGAATTTGGGGAAGATTCACAAGGAGAGGACTACGGCTGGTGTCTGTGCTTTAAGTGTCACACCACACACAGGCGTATCCAGGACATGGGCTACAACTATTGCATTCCTTGGATCAAGCCACTCCTGAACCAGACACATGGTCAGCAGCGTCTTACCTAGGCTAAGGATAAAAAGGACTGGACTGTTGCCCAGTGATTCAAACCCCTCTTTCGGATGAAAGTAAATTCTGGAAATCAAGGTTCTAGAGTCTTGAGAAAGAGTGGAGAAGCACACTTAGATAAGTTGTATGAGGTCCAGTGTGAAGTTTCCACAGTTCGTGATGATTTGGGAAGCCATGTCATCTGCTTCTGTTGGTCCGCTGTGTTTTATCAATTACTAAGCGCAGTCCTCTACCAAAAAATTCTAGAGCACTTCATGCTTCCTTCTGCTGACCAGCTTTATGGAAATGCTGATTTCATTTTCATTGGCACCTACCCACACTGCCAAAAGTATGAATAATTGGTTTAAGGATCATGGTATCACTGTGCTTTATTGGCCAAAAAAAAATCTCACCTGACATAAACCCCAGACAATCTGTGAGATATTTTCAAGAGGAAGGAGAGACAACAGATCCAACAATGCAGACAAGCTAAAGGCCGCTATCAAAGGAAACTGGGTTTCTACGTATAACACCTTAGCATTGCCACAGGCTGATCGCCTCCATGCCACGCCGCATTGATAGTAGCAATTCATGCAAAAGGCGCCTCAACCAAGTATTGAGTGCATACTATACTGTACATAGACATACTTTTCAGTAAGCCAAAATTTCTGTATTAAAAATCCTTTTTTTAACTGGTCTTATATAATATTCTTATGCCCTGTACACATGATCGGAATTTCCGATGAAAAAAGTCTGATTTTCCGATCAAGTGTAGCCCCATCTGAGTTTTTTCATGGGAAATTCCGATGAATTCCATGGGAGTTTAGATATAGAACATGTTCTATTTTTTTCCGATGGAATTCCGATGTGATTTGGCCAGGCAAAAGCCTGATTGTGTGTACGCGGCATCATTTTCCAAGATACAGAATTTGGGGTTTTCACTAGCTGTAAATTAAAACAAAGAAATGCTTGAAATACATCACTCTGTGTGTAATAAATCTATTAATACAAAAAATACAGTCACTTCAGGCGCTAATAAGTCTTCCAAGGTGTGGTGTAACAGATATCAGATAAAATGGTGGTGGAAAAGGTATATATGGTATCCCAAAGCTAGGTGCACTAAGTGTGCACGCCTTCCATTTCTGTTTTTCTTGTATTAAATCTATATTATATGTGATTTTAAATGTTTGAATTGAATTACTAAAAAAAAATTACCTTTTGATGATATTATAATTTTTTTGAGATGAAACTGTATATAAAATGGACACAAGAATTTATAAGGCTGATCACCAAATCTTTAAATGAATGTAAATGAAAAGCAGGTGGTAATTTGCGCAGTGTGGTGTGATTAAAAGCCCTCACATGTGGATATTCCACAGTGATTTACGTGTGCACACCTATATATCGTATATTCAGATATGATGTGTAGCTGAGTTATAAATACATGCTTTCTGGAGATATTTCCAGCAATGATTGTTTATACGTAATCATTCGATGATCGATTTGGAAGATCTGGGAAGAATAACAATCCTCTGCAGACTAAACTGTTTGGTAGTGTTACTATAATCACAGGAGATCACGCATCTACTTCAGAGCCCAACGTCTACTACAGGGCCTAACATGTACTAGAGGTAGGGTTGCCACCTTTCTTCAAGCCAAACCCGAACACTTTAGCGGCACAGGGCACGTTTGCGGCCAAACTGCTCTTGCTGACATCATGGCTCCCCCTCAGTGATGCCAAACCTGCCCCCAGACAGCGGCACGCATCTCACGAATGGCAACAGATTTTTGTGTGACTACCTCAGTTACTTGGGGAGCCACAGCCCAGTCTAAATGATGTGTCCGGGTTTCAGGCAGACTGAAACCCGGACACAAGATCCCAAACCCGAACTGTCCGGGTGAATCCTGGACAGGTGGCAACCCTAACTACAGGGCTTGTACAAACTTGTACTATAGGGGCCAACTTCAACTACAGGACTCAACTTACTAATTACAGGGCCCAACATCTTCTACAGGGGCCTACCTACACTGCACATAATCTACTACAAAGCTCAGCATGCAGGACCCAACATCTACTACTGGGCCCACACTTACTATGGGGCCAGGGGAGGACTGACAACTCATGGGGCCCTCGGGCAATAGGAGATTATGGGGCCCCCGGGTAATGGAAGATTATGGGACCCCCAGGCAATAGATTATGGGGCCACACAGTACTGTATACACACACATACAGTATACATACACAGTATACACACACAGACACACAATATACACACACAGTATACACACACACATGGGCGTCCGCTGAAATTTTTCCAGGGGGGGGGCATAATTTTGTGATCACCTATGCACCGCTTCTTTGACAATGTCGGAGAGGGGAGGGGCTTAGTCATTATCCCATAAAGCGCAGGCATGTGCCCATGATATGCAGCCTCACTGTGCTGATCAAATGTACAATATAGAGGGTGTACAGTATATGTATATAGAAGGGGTGGATGGTATTGCTATATAGAGGAAGGAAGGTGGGTATATACAGCTCTATATACAGGACAGATGTATATCTGTATTCAGTGATGATGGAGGAATATAGGAAGAAAGATGGATGTATATAGCTGTATACAGGACATATGATATGATCTTTCCTATATTTGGCACCCCCCTTTACTGATCATACCTGTATGCACTCAGCTGCCCCCCTCATCTGTATACATGTCAGTCCCCCCCTGTACACAAACAGCCTCCTCCCTTGACTTGTACTCACAGCCCCCACTTGTAAGGTCACGGTGGTCTTCCTTCTCCCAAGTTCTGTTCCCACATGTCCATTTGAAAATACATTACAGGCAGCAAAGCAAACACGAGGGTGCACATACAGGAAACGGCCAGAGGTGTCAGTAAAGAGCTCTGTAAGCTCCGTGACACTGTGGAGCCGACTCACACAAACACAGAGAGAGTCAGCACTCAGCACAGCTACAGATACAAGCATGGAAGACCCTTGTGGATTCCAGGGGGGGTCACTCGCCCCCCCTTAAGCCTATGAGCGGACGCCCATGCACACACAGTATACATACAAACAGAATACAGACACACAGTGCACACACACGCACAGTATACATACACACACTGAGAAGGTACTGGAGAGGCGGGGAAGCTATAATCTTGGGTTTTTTAGACCAAAAGGATGTCAGTAAGGGATATTTAAGGGACAGATGTAAAAAAACACAGATTTTTACATACTGTCCCTGGTTTTACTGAGGCTGGAAACCCTGATTGGGCTCCCTAGTGGCATGGGGCCTTCGGGCAGTGCCCGGATGGTCAGTCCGCCCCTGTATGGTGCCCAATATCTACTACAGGGTCTATAGAGCTCCTTCACGCCATCATAACACATACATGCAGCCTCCTTGCCATGGGCTTTTTTTATGTGGGGGCCACATATATCCACTGTGCTAACGATCAGGACCCAGATCTCCCGATTCCGGGTCACCTGATTGTCGTGGTAGCTTCTGATTGGCTACCACAGTGATCAGTCACTGTCAAGACCACCCTTCTGTTTTTCTTCTGTGAATGGAGAAGAAGGATACAATCAATGTATCTTTCTCATTCCTTGCGGGGGGGGGGGGGGGGAAATGTTTTTATTTATTTTTTGTAAATTTGTAAAAATTTGTAAATAAAAAAACTAAATAAATAAGTAATGAAAAATAAAATAAAAAATAAAGAAAAATACCGTCCTAGATCAAGGTTTGATCTAGGTCAGTGCCAGGTTTAGTGTTTGAGTCAAGTATGGGTCAAAGGTCAATGTTGAGGTCAAAGGTCAGGGTCAGTATATTTTGGACAGGATTATATATAATTTTTTTTTCGTTAAATTAGCATTAGTGTCAGTGTGTTTTGCTTCAGGGCTGTACTACGGATACAAACTAACATACACATACAGTATGTGGTATCGGTGCAATCATCAGGAGCAGGAGAATTTATTTTAGGTTGTGGTAATAACAAGAATTATGCAGCAAACTTTTTAATCACTTCCTACCGGGGGGATGTCCATGGACGTCCTTGAATTTAAGCGGGGATATCAGAATGATGCCTGCAGCTACAGGCATCATTCAGAGATCATCTTTTAGAGCCGGCAAATCTGTGCACCGTAAGAACGATCATAGCGGCTGTTTCGCTGATTAATCGTTCTTACAGGCGGTGAGTCGGAGAACAGATCTGCCTACCGAATGCCTACCATAGGTCGCCGGAGTCTCTATGATCGGCGCAATGTTATGATGGCACGCCCGGCCTCTGCATTCAAAAAAACTGTGCCGCCTTGGCTGGGAAGCCAGGATCGTTAGATTGAGAGCAATAATTATAGCCCTAGACCTCCCACAATGTGAAACATGTTAGCAATTTTCCTGTTCTAGTGTTCACTTTAAATTTTCTACTGCACTGTTTTTGGATTATGTTTTGATTTGATTTTATCCAATAAAGACGTCGTTTAACGGAGTGCGGCAGTCCAGGATTTCTTTCCAATTCCTAGACCTCCTCTGTAACTCAAAACATGTAACCAGTAAAACATTTAAAAAGCGTCGCCCATGAGGATTTTTAAGTACCGAAGTTTGGTGCCATTCCACGAGTGTGTGCAATTTTGAAGGGTTACATGTTAGGTATCTATTTACTCGGCGTAACATCATCTTTCACATTATGCAAAAAAATTGGGCTAACTTTAATGTTTTGTTATTTTTTAATTCATTAAACCGTTTTTTTTTTTTTTTTAAATAAGGCGTTTGAAAAATTATTGCGAAAATACCGTGCGAGAAAAAAAGTTGCAATGACCACCATTTTATTCCCTAGGGTGTCTGCTAAAAAAACATACATAGTGTTTGAGGGTTCTGAGTAAGAATTATGATTTTTGCATGTAGGAGAGGAGTGCCAGAATAGGCCCGGTAAGGAAATGGTTAAATAAAGGATTGTTTTTTATATTTTGGGCCAATTTTGTAATTGATAATAAAAAAATAAACAAAATCAGGAGATATCCATAACTATGTACTACCAAGTGAAGCCCAATTTGTCCTGAAAAGAACAAGGTAGAATCCACCTGGATGCACTAAGTAGTTGTGATGATATGTAGCTGTAGCACATATCAAAATTGAGCTTAGGCATTTAGATTTGTTTTACTCTTAGGTGTGAAGGGGTTAAAATGGAGTTCCAACCTAAAAATGAACTTTCTATTAACAGCTTATATCATTTTTTTTTTCTCACTTCTATCTAATAACCAGGCGGATTTCGTAATTTGCCCATTTCCTGGTCCTAGGTGGTTCAACTTCCTGTCCTAAGACCCCATTGCCTCCTGGGAAATTATGACACTCATTTCCCAGGAGTCTCTGGGTATTACTGTGCCTAAAAATCACCCAGCATGCACCTCTCCCTGAAAACCAGTAATATGTTTTAGGGACTATTTAACCACTTAAGCCCCGGACCATATTGCTGGTCAAAGACCAGGCCACTTTTTTGGATTCGGCACTGCGCCGATTTAACTGACAATTGCGCAAACAAAATTGGCGTCCTTTTTTTCACACAAATAGAGCTTTCTTTTGGTGGTATTTGATCACCTCTGCAGTTTTTAGTTTTTGCGCTATAAACAAAAATAGAGCGACAATTTTGAAAACAATTAATATTTTTTACTTTTTGCTATAATAAATATCCCCCAAAATATATAAAAAATAATGTTTTTTTCCTCAGTTTAGGCCGATACGTATTCTTCTACATATTTTTCATAAAAAAAATTGCAATAAGCGTTTATTGATTGGTTTGCGTAAAAGTTATAGCGTTTACAAAATAGGAGATAGTTTTATGGCATTTTTTTTTTACTAGTAATGGCGGCGATCAGCGATTTTTATCGGCACTGCGACATTATGGCGGACACTTCGGACACTTTTGACACATTTTTGGGACCATTGGCATTTTTATAGCGATCAGTGCTATAAAAATGCATTGATTACTATACAAATGCCACTGGCAGGGAAGGGGTTAACACTAGGGTGTGAGGAAGGGGTTAAGTATGTTCCCTGTGTGTGTTCTAACTGAAGGGGGGGTGGACTGACATGGGGAAATGACTGATTGCTGTTCATACATTGTATGAACAGACGGTCAGGCATTTCTCCCCTGACAGGACCGGGAGCTGTGTGTTTACACACACAGCTCCCGGTACTCGCTCTGTAACGAGCTAACGCAGGTGCCCGGCGGTGATCGCGCCCGCTGGGCACACGCGTCGGCGTCAAGGGCGAGCAGGGGGCGTGCGTGCGTGCTCGGCGAGATGACGTATAGCTACGTGATCTCGCCCAGCAAAGCCGACCTGCCGCCGTATAACTGCGGCGGCTGGTCGGCAAGCAGTTAATGTGATTAATTTTAGCTTGCAAAAAAAAAAAAAAAATGTATGCCCGGAACCCCGCTTTAAATGTGTAGCTCTCATCAAAATAATCCCTGATGATCCTGCCACGAAGGCCCTTGTTCACACACTTCCTGTTATAGGGTGACAACGCTAGGTCCCTGTCTCCCAACTGCGTTGTCACTCTATTGCACAGTCTTCTGATTAGGACTACAAGTGACCTTTTCAGCATGCATTACAAAGGAATCTCTGGCATGCAGCCGTTGCTGGAGTGCACTAAGACATGAAGTGACTGCAAAGAGGCTGCAGGAGATCAACAGTGCTAAGACAAAAAAACAAGTGAAATCAAAGATTTTATAAAATAGAAACATGGCAGTTGTTTAAGATATATTGTGCGCAGAGTAAAATTTAATGTCACTCAATTGGAGCATACAGTTACTTTTAAATATCTACTACTAAAATGTGATTTTTCTGTTTTAGGTGTCGGCTGTGCGGGACGACTATGGCGGTGAATTCGGTGGCAGTTCCGTCGCCCGTATCCTGGATATGAGCTCATTCCGCACTAATTCCTAACAATGACTATTGTTCTCCGGCATCCTGGGAATCTCTGCCCTCCTATTTCCTGCAGCACACAAGAGCGAGGTGTTTCATATTGTGTCAGGTAAACAGAGCCCTGTCTGAGCGACACTGATAGCGACTTTCCCAGACCGCGCAGAGGGGGGAAAGGCGGGGCCAAAGGGCTACACCGTGCGCTCTCCCAGTTTTCGATTTTGTGCACAACGCAGCCGACACTTCATCGTGAAATCTGGAAACAAAATCAGGTCAGAGTGATTGATAAAGCACATTGGAGGAACGGCGGACCCGCGGGAAGAGAGCGCCGCTGTTTATGTCATTAGAAACATCGACTTTGCCATCTTGAAATGCAAACTTTTAAAGGGGAACTCCAGCAAAAGAGTACATTTGCAAGCAGAAACAGCTACTCTACATGCTGTACAGTACTAGCCTGTAAATATTTCTATATGTGTTCCCTCCTGGCAGATTGACATTGACCTGAACTCTGTGTGTTGGTTATAAATATTTCCCTGCGAGAAACGCAGGGAAAGAAGTCTCCAACCTTTTTTAAAATTGTGCCACATCAAACACGGTTACCAATGTGTGGGAGTGCCATTAAGAATTATTGCCACCTTGCGCATCTGCTAAAGTGCAGCGTGTTACTCTGCATGCCAGGAGCGCGCACAATTTTGCGCAATGTTCCTGGAATGCAGTAATGTGAGCTCTAAAAGAAAATATAAAGATAGAATATAAAGTATTTAATTTAGTTTTTGTTTCGATTTAGGCTGCATTCACACTGCAAATCTTCCGATTTTGGAGTGCGACTTTGATGCAAGTTTTGATTTTAGGGCTGCAACTTGTCATGCGACTTTATGTGTCCAATTCGCATGACAAGTCGCACTAGTGTGAACGGAGCCTTATATCCCCACTAGGGAGATTTTCAAAGTCGCTGTGACTTTAAAGTGGTTCTAAAGGCTCACGTTTTTTTACCTTCATACATTCTATGCATGAACATAAAAAAAACCTTCTCTGTGCAGCAACCCCCCAATACTTACCTGAGCCCGATCTTCCTCCAGGGCTGTGCACGAGAACCTCGGCTCTCTGGGGACTCTCCCTCCTCATTGGCTGAGACAGCAGCGGGAGCCATTGGCATCACAGCCAGTGAGCCAGTGAGAAGAGAGAGGGGTGGGGTCGAGCCATGGCACTGTGTGTGAATGAATGCACAGAGCAGCGGCTTGGGAGCGAGCCTGCTTGGGTGCTACTACAGCAAGCTGCTTGTTCTGGGGGCACTCAGCAGGAGGGAGGAGCCAGGAGCGCGGTCGGGGGACCCGAGAAGAGGAGCAGCAGGACTGCTTTGCATAGAGCAGGTAAGTATGACATGTTTGTAAATATAATGTAAAAAAATCCAAGGCTTTTATTTAATTTTAAGTTGCCTAGATCGGGAACTGATGTCATTAAAATCAATTGGCTGCAACTTGTCATGCGACTTTATGTGTCCAAAGTCTACTTTATATTCCCATCGCACACTTTGCTGGATCTGCTCTTGGGTTTGGGTGCTTGTAGCAACAACCAGCTGGATACTGGTACATGTTACAGTAGAAATATTTGCCAGCACACCATGGAACGTCGTAAATAGCGTCCAAACGGATGTTTTATTGCATGATCACAACACACATGCCTGACGAAGGGGCCCTGCGCGGCTCCGAAACGTTGCACTCTCTTTGTGTTGTGATCATGCAATAAAACATCCGTTTGGACGCTATTTACGTCGTTCCATTGTGTGCTGGCAAATATTTCTACTTTATGCGTCCAAAGTCGCATGACAACTCGCACTAGTGTGAACGGAGGCCTTATATCCCCACTAGGGAGATTTTCCTTCACTTCCTGTCTCAGAGACACAACTGTCACTAAAACATGTGTCCCTGTTTGTAAAATGTTGGATTTTAGAGCCAGTTCACCCCACATTCAGTGTAATGGAATGCAGTAAAACACATAAAAAATGCACTGGAACGCATCAAAGTGATTTTTTTGGGTGGAAAAAGCATCTGGAATGCATCTGAAAATGCATTAAAAACGCACCGGAACACGTCAAAAACGCACATGCAGAAACGCATCCAGAACGGATCCGGAGTGTGTTTTTGTAGTGTGAACCAGCCTTCACAGCACTTTTTTTTATAACAATGCTGCCTATGATCTGTTTTCGAGATTCTTCCTGCCCCAAACCAGCTACAGTGAGTAGAAATCTCTACAAAGTGACAATCTACCCTCCTAGACAGGTGTGTCTATGTAAACAAGGCAGACCGCCGTTCTGTGAGAGGAGAATGTACTGGTCTGATCCTGGGTTTCTGCTAAGCAGAAACACGGATCTTTGCATTCCCCCAGTCAAAGCACCTCCCCCACAATTAGTAATCACTCCTAGGGAACACATTTAGCCCTTTGATCGCCTCTTCCCAGAGTCATTAGTGCATTGACATATTTATAAGCTCTGATCACTCTATTGGTGTGACTGGTCCCCCAAAAATTACAAAAGTGTCCGATTTGTCCGCCACAATATTGCAGTCCCGCTATAAGTCGCTGATCGCCATTACTAATAAAAAATAAATTAAAATTCCCATAGTATGTGGTAAAGTGTCTCTCACGGAGGCTCTTTACCATGTGATCAGCCATGTCCAATCACGGCTGATCACGCTGTAAACAGGAAGAGCCGTTGATGGCTCTTCCTCACTCGCGTCTGACAGACGCATGTAGAGGAGAGCCGATCGGCGGCTCTCCTGACAGGGGGGGTTCGCGCTGATTGTTTATCAGCGCAGCCCCCCCTCGGATCGCCACATGGACCACCAGGGAATAAAAAATAAATAAAAATGGGCAAAAATTTTTTTTTTTTTTAAAAAAATAGAAATAAAAAAAAAGACAGAAAAAAAAGATGCCAATCAGTGCCCACAAATGGGCACTGATTGGCAACATGGATCCATCAGTGCCACCCCTCAGTGTCCATCAGTGCCACCCCACAGTGTCCATCAGTGCCACCCCACAGTGCCAATCCATGCCCAGTGCCCACCTATCTGTGCCACCCATAAGTACCCATCAGTGCCACCCATAAGTACCCATCAGTGCCACCCATATGTGCCGCCCATGAGTGCCCATATGTGCCGCCTATGAGTGCCCTTCAGTGCCGCCTATGAGTACCCATCAGTGCCGCCCATAAGTGCCCATCAGTGCCGCCTATGAGTGCCCATCAGTGCCGCCTATGAGTGCCCATCAGTGCCGCATACCAGCGCCCATCAGCGCCGCCTATCAGTGCCACCTCATCGGTGCCCATCAGTACTACCTTATCGGTGCCCATCAGTGTCACCTCATCGGTGCCCATCAGTGCCACCATATCAGTACCCGTAATTGAAAGAGAAAACGTACTTATTTACAAAAAAATTAACAGAAAAAAATAAAAACTTTATTTTTTTTCAAAATTTTCAGTCTTTTTTTAGTTGTTGCGCAAAAAAAAAATCGCAGAGGTGATCAAATACCACCAAAAGAAAGCTCTATTTGTGGGGAAAAAAGGACGCCAATTTTGTTTGGGTACAGTGTAGCATGACCATGCAATTGTCATTCAAAGTGCGACAGTGCTGAAAGCTGAAAATTGGCTTGGGCGGGAAGGTGCGTAAGTGCCCTGTATGGGAGTGGTTAAAATTACAGTGCCGTATTGCAAAAATTGGCCTGGTCATGACGGGGGGGGGGGGGGGGGGTAAACCTTCCGGAGCTGAAGTGGTTAATAATGGTAAGGTATGCTTTTCCCTCTTTATCTAGTAACAGGTCTCTGGTGGTGTGGACAGTTTTCGGATTTCTCTGGCCAGACAAGAGGCAGATGTTGGGTGTCGGGTGATATTGCAGCGCGGGGATCAAGCGTTACCTACACCACACTGAACGTCTGAGCGTCTTTGTGCTGTCACATGGGAAGGAATAGTCTGCAGCACCACTCTGCTGAGCCCCGGGGGGGGGACATACTCACTCTGCACACAATGACCCAGATTTACTAAACTCTCCCCTCCTCCAGGCACTGAGCCGGCCGGTAGCACTCAGCAAAATCACTTGTCTGTTACAATGTACAGGAACTGTCACCTAATATGCTTTATCCAGCCAGAGCCAATACATAGAGGAGGAGCTCGGAGCGACCCGCACAGACACTGCACACAATTACATCTGACTGGGGGCTTAAAATACTAGTTACTGGGCTGCATCTGGCTCAAAGTGGACCTGTCACTGGCTTGATGATCTGAAAGAATAAATTCCTGATATGTCACAATATACAGCAACGACATCTTACAATATGGGGGGGGTTCAGCTTTAAAGAGGTATTAAAGTGTTACTAAACCCAGAACCCTGCAGTCACGATATCTGATCTCCCACAGTACACAGAAATTGGAAATGCAATTATTTTAGTAAACATAAACTACTAAATACCCTTTCTCATCAGCAGTATATAGCAGTCTTGTGACTTCTATCAGTGTCTGGTTAAAGCTTGTAGGAGGAGTTTTCATTCTCCTCTGACTGTCCCATGAGGCTGCAGGACCCCTGACTCTCTGTCTGGACAGTGCTGATTGGCACTGTGATGATCACATGCATCCGAGCTCCTAAGAAAAAAAAAAACTTTCTAGCAATACACAGAACTGAGCATGTGCAGAGTGCCCCAATGATTCTGTTCTATCAGCAGATGAATTGGGGACAGTGGAATAAGGTGGGTGGGACCAGGGAAGACAGGATCAAACAGAATTTTTACACAATGCAGATGATTAAAGGATCAGTAAAGAATTTTTTATTTTTTTTTTAAATAGCAAACATGTTATACTTACTCCTCAGCTCGTTTTGCACAGAGTGTCCCCGAACTGCTTCTTTGAGGGTCCCTCGGCGGCTGTCTCGGCTTCTCTAGGCAAGCACTCCACACCTTAATGCGAGCGAGCTCACATGGTGTGGAGTCCTTGCGGGTGCGCTCCTGTGATACAGCCAGCGGCTATTACCGCTTACTGTATCACTCGGCCCCGCCCCCCGGGGCGCCGTGTCATTGGATGTGATTGACAGCAGCGCGAGCCTGTGGCTGCGCTGCTTTCAATCCATCCACTCTACCCAATCAACGGCCAGTGTAAGTGACGAGGAAAATGACGTGGACGAGCGCGGGACTTTCGAGGGCTCAGGTAAGTATAACGGGGGGCTCGTGGGGGGGGGGTTGGGGGCGTTATTGTCAGAAGTTTTTTCACCTTAATGCATAGGGTGCATTAAGATGAAAAAAATTGTACCTTTACAATCCCTTTAATCCACAGTGAGTATAACAAGCATGATTTACTGCATATACAGACTGATTTTATTGCTATGGGTTTAGAAACAGTCCAAAACCCAAAATAGAATCTATAGCAGCTTACCAATCATTAGATGTGGTGTCTGCATTTGTTTTATTTCTTTAGGGTCTTTACCATTTTTTTCACCTGGTGATCTGGTCAGTAACACACCTCCTGAATTAGGGTGCCCCTGCGCTGGATGAAGTAGCACAGGGGGGACCTTTGGACATCAGCATTGTCAGTCTTGGTGGAAGGCAGTGTTATACGTACTAGCAGGTTTAGATAAACTAACAAATGGAAGCCAAACTCCTGCAATATTTTAAGCAGTTATAGCAAACCGTGTTTTACCAGTGGTGGCCGTCCATACAAGGCCTCAGGCTCGACGCTTCCCTAAACCATGCACCCGGCCCCTAATCTACATGCAGGGCACCAGAGGCATGGATTCCAAAAGGTTTTTTTTTTTTTTTGCTACATCTGCAGGAAAGGTTGTTGTGTTGAAAAATATATATATAATGGGCCAGATTCAGAAAGGAGATATGACGGCGTATCTCCGGATACGCCGTCGTATCTCTGAGTGTGCGTGGTCGTAACTATGCGACTGATTCAGAGAATCAGTTATGCATAGATTTCCCTAAGATCCGACCGGCGTAAGTGTCTTACACTGTCGTATCTTAGGCTGCATATTTACGCTGGCCGCTAGGTGGCGCTTCCGTATAGTTACGCAATGAATATGCTAATTAGGTAGATACGCCGATTCAGAAACGTACGGCCGGCGCATCTTTTTACGTCGTTTACGTTAGGCTTTTTCCAGCGTAAAGTTACCCCTGCTATATGAGGCGTAGCCAATGTTAAGTATGGACGTCGTTCCCGCGTCGAGTTTTGAAAATTTTATGTTGTTTGCGTAAGTCGTTCGCGAATAGGGCTGTACGTAAGTTCCGTTCACGTCTAAATCAATGACGACTTGCGGCGTAATTTCGAGCATGCACACTGGGATTTTTTCACGAACGGCGCATGCCCTGTTCGTAAAATACGGCAAATACGTGGGGTCACAGTGAATTTACATAAAACACGCCCACGTCATCCCCATTCGAATTAGGCGGGCTTACGCCGACACACATACGCTACGCCGCCGTAACTAAGGGCGCAAGTTCTTTCTGCATACGGAACTTGCGTCCTAAGTTACGGCGGCGTACCGTATATGAGATACGTTACGCCGCGCCGACAGATACTGCAATGTATCTGAATCCAGGCCCAATGTGTGTAATTAAAAAAAAAATCACAAAAATAAAAATGCATGCTAACAAAAGCACCATGCATTTTTATGCAGCGACATTAAAAAATAAAATAAAAAAAAGGCCCATGCACTTTGGTGCTATTGAGGGGTGGCAGGCAGTTCTTTCTCAAATTAATAGGCTGTTCTGCAGCAAGGCACATACTCTGATGCATCGCATAGATGTGAAGTTGAACCTTTAAAACAGAGTCAGGAGGCAGAGGGGCACCAAAAAACTAAAATTTTCAAAAAATTATTTGTCATTGGGACAGAAAGTGAGGTGCAATCTTCTGAACAGCTGCACACAGACAGCAAAACAAATGTTACAGGGAGCTACACTTTAAAAAAGTACCAGTTCAAAATTACAACCAGATTCTACTTAACAACAAACCTACAGTCCCTGTCTTGTTTGCACCGCCTGTATACTGCTGTTCAAAGTATATTGGGCCAAAGGGGCTTGTAATGACCTGGGGGGAGGGGGGCAGGGAAGCCCATGCTATTTTTCTCAATGATTTTCATCCATATTGCCAACATTACATTAAAGCATCATTAAAATCACTGCTCCAGAAAAAAATACTGTTTTTAAAACTTTTTTTTTCCATTGATACATGTTTCCTGGGGCAAGACCCAGGTTCTCAACCCCGTTTTACGACAATAACTTGCATATTAGCCTTTAAAATTAGCACTTTTGAATTCGAACGTTCGAGTCCCATAGACTTCAATGGGGTTCTAAAAGTTTGCGCGAACGTTCAGTCCGTTCGATGGTTCTGGTGCGAACCAAACGGGGGGTGTTCGGCTCATCCCTACTCAGTATTAGGCCCCAGGCGTCACTCCTCGCAACAGGAGTTTGAGAGATCTATACATCATCTCTGTGTCACAGAGAAAAAAAAGAAAGGCGTTGAGCTACTAAGCATGGACGCATTACAACATGCGACCAAGGCTAACGCCCTGTACACACGATCGGTTCATCCGATGAAAGCGGTCTGAAGGATTTTTTCATCAGATATCCGATTAAGCTGACTTTCATCAGTCTTGCCTACACACCATCAGTTAAAAAAAATGATCGTGTCAGAACGCGGTGACTTAAAACACAGCGACGTGCTGAGAAAAATTGAGTTCAATGTTTCCAAGCATGCGTCGACTTGATTCTGAGCATGCATGGATTTTTAACCGATGGACGTGCCCACAGACGATCGTTTTTTTCTATCGGTTAGTTAATCATCAGATGATTTTAAAATAAGTTCCTAGTTTTTTAACTGATGGATAAAAAACCGATGGGGCCCACACACGATCGGTTAGTCTGATGAAAACGGTCCATCAGACAGTTTTCATCAGACAAACCTATCGTGTGTACACGGCATTAGCGTTTCAAATTAGTTCAAGGTCAATATCCCAATACACCACTACATGCAGGTGATAATCAGTAAGGGACCCCAGGTGTCACTCCTAGCAACAGGAGTTTGGGGGTTCTCTACATCATATCAACCTTAGCATGTAGAGATGTATTTAGGCCACTAGGGGAGAAGCTATGAAATAGCATCAACCCCTAGCATAAAAAAGTTATTTGATCACCTCTGCGGTTTTTATTTTTTGCGCTATAAACAAAAATAGAGCGACAATTTTGAAAAAAATGCAATATTTTTTACTTTTTGCTATAATAAATATCCCCCAAAAACATATATAATTTTTTTTTCCTCAGTTTAGGCCGATACGTATTCTTCTACCTATTTTTGCGCAAAATGTATAGCGTTTACAAAATAGGGGATAGTTTTATTGCATTTTTTTTATTTTTATTTTTTTACTACTAATGGCGGCGATCAGCGATTTTTTTCGTGACTGCGACATTATGGCGGACACTTCGGACAATTTTGACACATTTTTGGGACCATTGTCATTTTCACAGCAAAAAATGCATTTAAATTGCATTGTTTATTGTGAAAATGACAGTTGCAGTTTGGGAGTTAACCACAAGGTGTGCTGAAGGAGTTATGTTTCACCTAGTGCGTGTTTACAACTGTAGGGGTGTGTGGCTGTGGGTCTGACATCATCGATTGTGTCTCCCTATAAAAGTGATCACACGATCGATGCAGCCGCCACAGTGAAGCACGGGGAAGCCGTGTTTACATACGGCTCTCCCCGTTCTTCAGCGCCGGGGAGCGATCGCGAGGGGGCGGCTAGAAACGAATCGCTCCCAGACGATTTCCGACCGCCGAATGTAACGGGAGGGCTCCCGATCGGAACCCCGACCCTTGGAAAGGCAGGGACGTACATGTACGCCCATATGCCTGTACGTGCCATTCTGTGGACGTATATGTACATGCGGCGGTCGTTAAGTGGTTAATTGCGTATGAGAGGCAATATAGCTCAGGTACTTTGAGAGTACATATAGTATTAGTAGGAACAAGTATTAATTGCATATTAGAGGCAATATAGCTCAAGTACTTTGAGAGTACATATAGTATTTGTAGTAACAAGTATTAATTGCGTATGAGAGGCAATATAGCACAGGTACTTTGAGAGTACATATAGTATTAGCCCACGGCCACAGGTGTCACTCCTAGCAACAGGAGTTTGGGGGTTTTCTACATCATATCAACCTTAGCAGGTAGAGATGTATTTAGGCCACTAGGGGAGATGCTATGAAATAGCATCAACCCCTAGCATAGAAAAGTTAGAGTGAACATGTTCAACAATTAGGACTATAAGTATTTTATACTTTTGTCAAGCACGTAGTAAATTGTATTTGTAGTATGAGAGGCAATATAGCTCAGGTACTTTAAGAGTACATATAGTATTTGTAGTAACAAGTATTAATTGCGTATGAAAGGCAATATAGCTCAGGTACTTTGAGAGTACATATAGTATTAGCCCACGGCCACAGGCGTTCACCTGACAGCAAACAACTTTGTATTCCGTGGCTGGTGGTACAATAGGCATTCACCAGATACAGAAGTAAGTGCCGCCCATTACATGCCCCAAAAATTAGCCCACAGGCGTTCACCGGACAGCAAACAACTTTTGTGGCTGGTGGTACATTAGGCATTCAACGGATACAGAAGTAAATGTCGGCCATTACAGGCCCCAAAAATTAGCCCACGGCCACAGGCATTCACCGGACAGCAAACAACTTTGTATTCTGTGGCTGGTGGTACATTATCACCGGATACAGAAGTAAGTGTCGGCTATTACAGGCCTCAAAAATTAGCCCACGGCCACAGGTGTTCACCTGACAGCAAGCAACCTTGTATTCTGTGGCTGGTGATACATTAGGCATTCACCGCACCGGATACAGAAAAAAGTGTCGGCCAGTACAGGGCCAAAAAATTAGCCCACAGGCGTTCACCAGAATTTGAATGAAACATGGTCTACTGGTCACATGTGTTGAATTCCTCCGAGATCCATGCTTCATTCATTTTTATAAATGTGAGGTAGTCAACACTGTTGTGAGCTAGGCGAGTGCGCTTATCGGTCACAAACCCCCCTGCTGCGCTGAACGTCCTTTCGGACAGGACACTGGATGAGGGGCAAGCCAACAGTTCCATTGCAAATTGTGCAAGCTCTGGCCAGAGGTCAAGCCTGCCCACCCAGTAGTCCAGGGGTTCATCACTTCTCAGTGCGTCCACATCGGCCGTTAACCTAATGTAGTCTGACACCTGATGCTGGATCCGGAGGATAACTGTCGATGGGTCGTCTGAAAGAATGATCTCATATCATTAGTGACCAAGACATCTTCAAACCTCCCTCTTCTTCCAGATGCTGTTGGATTGGTACCCAAAACTGTTTCTCTGTGAGTGGAAATTCCTCTGCCAGCGGACGCAAAAGCAGAATGCAGCATTTCTCGAAGAAAGGCCTGGAAATGCTGCATTCTGATAGCCCTCTGTGATGGTGGTAACATTTCCGCCATGTTTTGTTTGTACCGGGGGTCTAAGTACGTTGCCACCCAGTACTTGTCCTTGCCCTTTATGCTTTTTATACGAGGGTCCCTCTTAAAACACTGGAGCATCAAGGCCCCCATTTGCACTAAACTGGAAGCGCTGTACTGGCCTGGCTCCTGCTCATCATCCAGGATAATGTCAGCCTCGTTCTCCTCCCCCCATCCACGGACAACATCAGGGATCCCAGAAAGGTTTAAAGCATGCTCTTCTTGCTCCTCCTCCTCCGCCCCAGCACCATCCTCCTCTGATTCCTCTTCAGACTCCCGTTGTTGACTTGTCTCAGGTGGAGTAGCCCCCCCTGGGAATTCATCCAGCATTACGACTTCCTCATCTTCCTGCTCCTGCTCCTCGACGGCTTGATCAATGACACAACGCAATGCACACTCCAGAAAGAAGGCGTAAGGTACGATGTCACTGATGGCGCCCTGGCTGCGACTGACCAGTTTGGTGATCTCATTAAATGGCAGCAGAAGTCTGCATGAGTCGCGCATGAGCAGCCACTGGTGCGGTGCAAAAAAAACAAGCTCCCCAGAATCTGCCTGGCGCAGAGTTTGTACAGGTAGTCGTTAACTGCACGTTTCTGCTGGAGCAGCCTATCAAGCATATACAATGTTGAGTTCCATCGCGTCGGGCAGTCACAAATAGGACGTCTGATGGGCAGGTTGTGTCGCCGCTGAATGTCAGCAAGGCGTGCCATGGCCATGTAAGATCTTCTGAACTGGGCTGAGATTTTCCTGGCCTGCCGCAAGACATCCTGGAGCCCAGGGTATTTGGCAACAAATCGATGCACGACCAAGTTCAGGACGTGTGCCATGAATGGCACGTGTGTAATTTTGGCCTGTTTCAGCGCGCTCAGCAGATTGGCACCCTTGTCGCACACCACTTTACCAACTGTCAAATTGAGCGGTGTTAGCCACTGATCTGCCTGTGAACGCAAAGCTAAAAGGAGTACAGGACCAGTGTGGCTCTTGTCTTCCAGGCACAACAGACGCAGCACAGCATGGCAATGTCTCACCTGGCATGTCGAATAGGTTCTGGGGATCTTGGGCGGCGCAGCGGAAGAGACGGTAGCATCGGAAATTGAGGAGTCAGCCGAGGAGGAGAGGGAGGATGGAGTAGGAGCAGGAGGAGAAGAAGAGACAGGCCTTACCATGGCGGTAAAACCAAATCTACATGGGTGCCACGGGTTACATGCTTGACGGGCTTTAGAAGGTTCACCCAGTGAGCAGTGAAAGATGTATCTTGTCACCGACACTGTGTGCCATAGATACATTCACTTGCCGCTGAGCATGGCCATATAGCTCTGGGATGCCCTTCTGTGAAAAAAATGTCCTTCCTGGGACCTTCCATTGTGGTGTTCCAATGGCCACAAATTTTCAAAAGGCCTCCGACTCCACCAGTTTATATGGCAGTAGTTGGCGGGCTATCAGTTCCGACAAGCCAGCGGTCAACCATTGGGCAAGAGGGTTATCCAGCGTCATCGTTTTTTTACGATCGAACATTTGGGCCACGGAAGCCTGCCTTTTTGCAGAAAAACGTGAGGAAGGCATGATGGAAGGTGGAGTGGAGGACAATTGTGAGCATAGAGGGGAAGGAGAAGGAGAAAGAGAAGAGGCTGGATGGTGAGAACCTGGAGTGTGGCTTTGTGGGTTCTGATGGCATTGCTCCCACTGGGCTCGGTGATGGGAGGCCAGGTGCCTTCTTAAGTCGGTCGTCCCTAGGTGAGTGTTGGGCTTACCACGACTTATGCGTTGACTGCAAAGTCTGCAGATGACAACACTATTGTCTGCAGCGGACACGTTAAAAAAGCCCACACTGTGGAGCCATGGGCCGTTGTCCTGGGAGCACCAGATGTGACCGTACATGGTTGATGGCTCGCTCCTGATACATTAGGAGTCTGGTTTGTCCCTCTTGTGCAATGTAAGTTCGGCCTGCTTCTCCTCCCTATTAGTTGGTCCATATCTCCCTCTGAACTCTCCTCCTCTTCCTCTCTTGTGGGCACCTACATGACGTCTGTAGACACGTCATCATCGACGTCACCTATCCCATCACTAACATGAGAGATCTCGGAGTAGGCAGCAACAGCGGGCACCAACCTCCTTGGGCTGATCTGAGTACTGTAGTCAGACTGCTGAGTGCCAGCTGCTGCTGCCTCCTCTTCCTAATTCCAATGCCAAGAATGGCTGCGCATTCGAAATGTCTTCTGATGGATCGGAAAATAATTCATGTGACTCAAGCGGAGGGTATATGGTGGTGGTGGTGGTGGTGGTGTTGGTGGCGAGCCACTCAAGCAAGTCTGGTGCGTCCTTTGATGGAATTGAACAAACAATGTGCCACTTCCCACTTTTGTGGACCTGTTAGGTAGTGATTTGTGTCGCTAAAGTCTGTCCCTGCTGGAAACGCCAACCTCTCCCTACACTGACAAAAAGTATATGAATGTATTAGACACCTATATACTGCAGAGCAAGTAGCACACCTATACCAGTGCTTGAAAGGACTTTTGTGGACCTATTAGGTAGCGATTTGTGTCGCTAAAGTCTGTCCCTGCTGGAAACGCCAACCTCTCCCTACACTGACAAAAAATATATGAATGTATTAGACACCTATATACTGCAGAGCAAGTAGCACACCTATACCAGTCCTTAAAAGGACTTTTGTGTACCTTTTAGATAGCTATTTGATTGAATACAGCCTGTCCCTGCTGGAAACGCCAACCTCTCCCTACACTGACAAAAAATATATGAATGTATTAGACACCTATATACTGCAGAGCAAGTAGCACACCTATACCAGTCCTTAAAAGGACTTTTGTGTACCTTTTAGATAGCTATTTGATTGAATACAGCCTGTCCCTGCTCCAAACAGCACCCTCTCCCTACACTGACAAAAAGCAGAATGTAAGATGGCCGCCAGATCAGGTCTATTTATAAGGTAGGGGGTATGTCCATGTGCTGAAATGTCTCAATTGGCTGTCCTGCACCACCTGATGGATGTGTCATAGGTCAAAGTTCTTACCCATGTAACATTGCGGACCGCCGCGAACATCGGCAGATGTCCGCCGGTTTGGCGGACCGCGAACACGCAAAGTTCGCCGCGAAACGAACGCGGGGCGAACCGGCAGGCCATCTCTATTAGGGAGCGATAAGTGTCAGATTTATTATCAGGGGTGGTTACAGGGTTACCATTTTAGTGATAGATTCGGCAGAAAACTTTAGGTAGAAACTGCTTTATTAGTAATGAAAACTTTGTGAACAGATCATCCCTGTGGGAATAATGGAAGAGCACAGATTTTTCCTATTCTAACCCCCGAAGATTAGCAACTTCATAACAAACGTATGTGGGCTAAACGGGAAGTTTTTTTGTATTTCTTCTTTTCGCCTTAAAGTGGCGTTTGTCATATGATGAAATGTCAGTACATATTAGTTAATGTGCGGAGTTCGGGTATTATTTATACGTTATTAGACATGAACTTTCAGCAGGCGAATGCAGTGTGTGCGTAGTTCATGCAGAGTGTCTTCTATAGTGTAAATTGCCCCCAGACACCACGTCCTGCTACACAATACCCCCCCTCCCCCCTCCTCCTCCTCCGCTGACAGTCCTCCATGTTCAGCGCACACACGATATAGCAGCGCACAACACACTCTTGGCGTCAACAAGTACTTTAAAAACCGGAACACTTATGTGAATTTCTTGCCAAAAAAATCCATGACTCCGATTTTGTTTGTTACTCCAAAAATATTTTTTCGGAGGTTGCTTGTAAGTGCTGTGAGTCGTGTTTTTCAGAAACAGGAAGAGTGGATGCAAGGTGTCACATCGCCAGATGACGGCAGAGCAATAATATTATCAAAGCCTGCGATCTTCCGGAGGTTAAATAGAACGCTTTAAAGACAAACTAGTTATTACTGTAAAAGTTACCTCAAATTAACTTTCAGAAATGCTATTCCAAATTTGCAGGATTGTAATTCAAAGGCATATTTGTAAAGTCTACCTATTTATTTACTACAGGTATTTATGTAGCGCCCCCTTGCTTTCAGTATGGGCACTACGCTAAAGTTAGTGAGAATGGGAGAGTTACTTTGCTCCCATTTGTGATTTGTCTAAATTTGGGACTTCTGTCATCCCAGAAATGTCCACTGGGTCAGTCTGTAGTCAAGGGGTGCAATACCACCCCTTGCCAGCAGTTGGCGCCAGAGGGGTTCTGGCAGAGCAAGTTTTCCCCAGCAGCCAATTGGAGGAGTTTTCCCTCGTGGGGCATGCTGGCGGAGAGTATATCTGTGACAGGGGTCATGTGTTGGTAAATCTTCGCGGGGTCCCTGTTCCAGGTGCGGTATCCACCTTCAGGGTACGCGCATCCATGGACCCCGCCAGGGCGGCCCACCTGGCCAAAGCTGAAAGCTGCATCGAACCTCATCCTGAGGAGAAAAGGGATCCCAGTGTTTCACTGGGTTCCATGGCCTGTTGAGAGAATCCCAGTCTGGGATCGGGCATCCGGACCACTGACAGGTATGCTTGCTGTCATCCGAGGGGCCCATATAGGAAAAGTGAACTGGGAGGATTCGCTCTCTTTATTCACCTAAGTCCTTTATTGAAATTGGCCTGTTGAAATTTTGCGCAAACCAACTGATAAATTCATTTTTTGCGATTTTTTTTACCAAAAATATGTCGAAGAATACGTATCGGCCTAAACTGAGGAAAATTTTTTATATATATATTTTTGGGGGATATTTTTTTATAGCAAAAAGTAAAAAATATTGATTTTTTTTTTCAAAATTGTCGCTCTATTTTTGTTTATAGCACAAAAAATAAAGACCGCAGAGGTGATCAAATACCACCAAAAGAAAGCTCTATTTGTGGGAAAAAAAGGACGCCAATTTTGTTTGGGAGCCACGTCACACGACCGCGCAATTGTCAGTTAAAGCGACGCAGTCCCGAATCGCAAAAAGGGGCCTGGTCCTTTACCTGCATTTTGTTCCGGGGCTTAAGTGGTTAACCTGCTGGTATACAGTATTGTTGGATTATGGGTGGATTCCAGAGAACCTGGATGATTCCAAAAATCACCATGCAAACATACAAACTCCATGTTCTTATAGAGAATTCCGCCCCGGGTATCCAGTGCCACAAGGTAACGTTTGGTGATGGCACAAAGGACAATTTCTCAATACAAAGTGCTGCCGGGAAGATAAAGTTAATAATAAGTACATACATACTGATTTTCTAGAGACATATATACTATTTCACCTTCCTCCCCATATCCTGGTTACCATTGTCATCCACTAAAAGAGAAGTACGTACCTGACAGCATTTATATAAGATAAACAATATACAGCATAGTCCTCCATTGACATCAGCTCTATTCAGAGGAGACAATGGCTGTGTTATGGAGTGCTTACATTGAAGCAATGTGTGGAATATATCACATACACACTCATCAGACAAATAGAACAGCTACATATTGTGAGAAGAATAGCTTATATAAAGCGAGAGAGAGGTGAAAGTCGCATCCACTCTCTGCACATCTGCAGCCTCACAGCAGGGAGGAACAACAAGGCCCAGCATACCATACCACTTTACAATGCAGAGGGCTGCAACGTGTTTTTTTATTTTTTTAATACAAACGTTAGAATGTTCTACAAACCAACTTATGGATTTAGAAATAGTAACTGTGCTTACTATCGTAACATCACTATATCCTGGAACTTACAATATAATAATAAGATCAACTAGGAATACTCAGAGTAGTCTTCCTATAGAGGAATGCCAAACAATAATAATGGTACTAATCATTTAAAAAAGAGTAAGGAATCAAACATTGACTGTGCAAAAATCTATTTCTGGTTCCACCAGGGATGTTATTAGGGTATATCTAATTGTGTCCTATGCAGATATCATATGGTTCCCAGCTCGCCCATTTGTGGTCAAAGCTATGCATCGTATTGTGAATAGTATGGTTACATTCTTTGGAGCACTTGGGACCATGGCACAGTGTTTCTTTATTATTATTATTATTATTATTATTATTATTATTATGTACTAGAAAATGTTTGGTTAATCAACCATGAATATAGGTTATTTTAGCTAAAATAATGTAATTTTGGGTAAGGCTAAATGCTGGTTTAGGTTAAGGTGACTATATTTTTAAAATGAAATCTGGGGACATATTTATTTTATTTTTTTATTGGCAAATGATAAACTATTTTATGAGCATATTTTCCTTAAATGATATATGCAGTGTATGTGTTCTGTGTTTATGGAATGATCATATGATATATATATACTTTATTTATGGAATTTATTTATTTACTCACCAGTGTCCATCAATGCAGCCTCACCAGTGTCCATCAATGAAACCGGGGACGTCTGGTCACCCTAGTTTAGGTAGTATCTGCCTGATTGAACAGCTCTGACATATTCTGCAGTACTGTAGACAGAAAATTGAGCATTGACGGAGCGATCACTTGTAAACAAACTGGCGTCATGTGATGACGCCGGTTCCTCCCTCCCCTCTCTGTACTGATCGGTACAGTGTGAGAGGAGAGGCGGAGAGCGGAGGCATCAGCACTGTGGGCTGGATCTGTGACAATTGCAGTCACAGATCCAGCCATCCATCCCTGCCCAATACTCTGCAATACCCTGTAATACCCTGTGCAATACTCTGCAATACCCTGTGCAATACTCTGCAATACCCTGCAGTACTCCGCAATACTCCGCAATGCTCTGCAATACTCTGCGATACTCCGCAATACTCCAATACCCTGCAATACTTCAATACCCTGCAATACTCCAGTACCCTGCAATACTCCGCAATATGCCCCCCCCCTCCCGCCACTCTCCGGTGCTTTTACCGCCTCACCGCTACGATCAAAGCCAGGATGATTTTTTTATTTTTTATTTCAGGCTTCCCAGCCTAGAGGTGAGATGTGGGGTCTTATTGACCACACATCTCACTGTAAAGAGGACCTGTCATGCCATATTTCTATTACAAGGGATGTTTACATTCCTTATAATAGGAATAAAAGTGATCAAAAAATGTATTTTTGGGGAAAAAAGTGTCAAACTAAAATAAATAAAGTAAAATGAACAATACATTATTATTATTATTATTTTTTAAAACGTACCTGTCCCCGTGTGCTCACATGCAGAAGCGAACGCATACGTAATTCCCACCGACATATTAAAACGGTGTTCAAGCCACACACGTGAGGTATCACTGCGAACGTTAGAGCGAGAGAAATAATTTTGGCCCCTGACCTCCTCTGTAACTAAAAACATGTAACCAATAAAAAAAATTAAAGGGTCGCCTATGGGCATTTTTAAGTAGCAAAGTTTGGCGCCATTCCACAAGCGTGTTCAATTTTGAAGGGTGACATGTTAGGTATCTATTTACTCGGCGTAACTTCATCTTTCACATTATGCAAAAACATTTGGCTAACTTTACTGTTTTCTTTTTTTTTTTAAGCACAAAACTGTTTTTTAAAAACGCATTCGAAAAATTGCTGCGCAAATACCGTGCAAGATAAAAAGTTGTAATGGACGCCATTGTATTCTCTAGGGTCTTTGCTAAAAAAGCATATATATATATATATATATATATATATATATATATATATATATATAATGTTTTGGGGTTCTATGTAATTTTCTAACAAATAAATTATGATTTTTACATGTAGGAGAGGAATGTCAGAATTGGCCTGGGTGCTCCAGAACGCCTGAAGGTGCTCCTTGCATGTTGGGCCTCTGTATGTGGCCATACTGTGTAAAAGTCGCACACATGTGGTATCGCCATACTCGGGAGGAATAGCAGAATGTGTTTTGGGGTGTAATTTGTGGTATGCATATGCTGTGTGTGAGAAATAACCTTCTAATATGAAAATTTTGTGAAAAAAAAAAAAGAAAAAAATCTTGATTTTGCAAAGAATTGTGGGGAAAAAATTACAACTTCAAAAAACTCACAATGCCTCTTTCTAAATACCTTGGAATGTCATCTTTCCAAAAAGGGGTGATTTGGGGGGTATTTGTACTTTTCTGACATGTTAGGGTCTCAAGAAATGAGATAGGCCTTCAGTACATCAGGTGTGATCAATTTTCAGATATTGGCACCATAGCTTGTGGACGCTATAACTTTCACAAAGATCAAATAATATACACCAATTTGTACTTATTTTTACCAAAGACATGTAGCAGTATACATTTTGGCCAAAATTTATGAAGAAAAATTACTAATTTTCTAAATTTTATAACAGAAACTAGAAAAAATATATTTTTCTTTACAGAATTTTCAGTCTTTTTTCTTTTATAGCGCAAAAAATAAAACACCCAACGGTGATTAAATCCCACCAAAAGAAAGCTCTATTTGCGTGATAGAAAGGACAAACATTTCATATGGGTACAATGTTGTATGACTGAGTAATTGTCATTCAAATTGTGAGAGCACCGAAAGCTGAAAATTGGTCTGGTTAGGAAGGGGGTTTAGGTGCCGAGTGGTCAAGAGGTTAATATTGCCTGACCTGACCTTGGCCTGGTATCAAAAGAGCCCCTAATTTTTTAGGGGTAGATCCACATAGAAATAGATCGGCGCAGCGTATGTGACATACGCTACGCCGGTGTAACTTACTTTTTGCTGGTTCGAATCCCCAAAGAGTTTGCGCCGTTAAATACGGCGGCGTAGTGTATCTCAAGCGGCGTAACGGAATTCAAATCGGCGATTAGGGGGCGTGTTTCATTTAAATGAAGCCCGTCCCCGCGCCGAATGAACTGCGCATGCGCCATCCCTAAATTTCCCGCCGTGCATTGCGCTAAATGACGTCGCAAGGACGTCATTTTTTGGAACATAGACGTGACTTACGTCCATCTCGATTCACGAACGACTTACGCAAAAAAAAAAAAATTCAAATTAAACGCGGGAACGACGGCCATACTTAACATGGCAAATCTAACTATACGCCGCAAAACACCAGCTTTAACTATACGCCGGAAAAAGCCGACTAGACTGTGATATCTTTTATCATTATGATTTAAAAAGGATCCAAAAAATGATGTAATAATAAATGGCTTCATGTGATTGCTATCCTTAAATAAAATAATTTTTTTTGGCATTATCAGTCATATTTTCAATATTAATGCCAAAATGTAAAAATTTCTGCCAGGGTATGCAATTTTTGGAGCGCTACTGTATATAGTTCTTACATACTCTGCATGCTGTACAGTGAACACTGAGCCAGTCACATCAGTCTCTGCACCACAGGAGCTTACACTCTAATGCCCTTATTACAGTCCTGTGCCATTATTATACATTTATATAGCTCTGACATATTCTGTAGTGCTGTACAGCGAACACTGAGTGAGTCACATCAGTTTCTGCACCAGAGAAGCTTACGCTTTAACCACTTAAGGTCCGCCCTATGCAGATTTACTGCAGCAGGGCCACCCTCCTGCACAAAATCATTTACAGGTACGTGATTTCGTGCACAGGGTCTGGGGCGAATGTGAGCCGCTGGTGACCCGCTCTTGCTGTGATTCTACACACACTTGGAGCCAATCAGCAGAGGAAGACAGAGATCTGTGTTTCTGCTTTGCACAGAACCACGGTCTTCCTTGTTTACATAGGCAGACCGCCGTTCTGCCTCTTCAGGTCCGCCGGGACCCACTGATCATTCTTTGAAGAGGAAACAAGGCAGACTACTGTTCTGTGGGAAACAGAAACACAGATCCCTCCAGTCACAGCATCCCACCCTCCACAATTAAGAAGACCTCCCTAGGAGCACACTTAACCCTTTGACTACCCCTGATATTAACCCCTTCCCTGCCAGTGTCATTAGTACAGTGTCAGTGCATATTTTTTTAGCAGTAAAACCCGCAGAGGTGATCAAATATCACCAAAAGAAAGCTTTCTTCATGGGGGAAAAAAGGACATCAATTTTATTTGTGTACAGCATCGCACAACCTTGCAATTGTCAAAGTAACACAGTGTCGTATCGCAAAAAATGGCCTCATCATGAAGGGGAAGAAACCATCCGGGGCTGAAGTGGTTAATGTTCCTGCACAAATATCTAAATAAAACTGCAGTTAATAAATATTTTAGGGCTGTTACTGATTAAAAAAAAATGCCGTTAACATGCACGCACTTTGACCACGCGGTCTCTAAAAAGAGAGGCGAAGGACTAACGGGGCTGGTTGAGCAGGCTAGATCCTCTCACTCCTTTATAGGGAGTCCCCCGGCCCGTTGGGCTTCAAAGCGGAGCAGGTAGAGCGGGCTGTGTGGGAGGACCCCCTCACACACCCGCCATTGTCACCCGGGGCATGGAGAAAGGTGGCAGATTGCCTCTGGGGGAGGCCTGCCTACTCCCAACTCTTGCAGTCCGGCTCTTCTCTCGAGTACACGCACAAAAATACACTTTAAAAAAAAAATCTCCCCCCCACTGTAATATCCACAGACATCTCCCCCCACTGTAATATCCACAGACATCTCCCCCCACTCTAATATCCACAGACATCTCCCCCACTGTAATATCCACAATCACCCCCACTGTAATATCCACAGACATCTCCCCCACTGTAATATCCATAATCTCCCCCACTGTAATATCCACAGACATCTCCCCCGCTGTAATATCCACAGACATCTCTCCACTGTAATATCCACAATCTCCCCACTGTAATATCCACAATCACCCCCACTGTAATATCCACAGACATCTCCCCCACTGTAATATCCACAGACATCTCCCCCACAGTAATATCCACAGACATCTCCCCCACGGTAATATCCACAGACATCTCCCCCCCACTGTAATATCCACAGACATCTCCCCCCACTGTAATATCCACAGACATCTCCCCCCACTGTAATATCCACAGACATCTCCCCCCACTGTAATATCCACAGACATCTCCCCCCACTGTAATATCCACAGACATCTCCCCCACTGTAATATCCACAGACATCTTCCCCACTGTAATATGGTCCACATCTCCCCCACAGTATAGGAAGATTAGTGCTTGCTTAGTTTTACCAGAGAAGCCGGGTGATGATGTCAGCGCGCCACTTTAGGCTCACCTAGGCCGCCAGGTGAACCAAGATGGCCGCCTCTTCGGGAAAATTAAAATATGCGATTTAACTACTTAAAGTGGTTGTAAAGGCAGAAGGAGGAGCTTCGGGAGGCAAAGTCAGTACAGGAAGCACTGCTTGCTGGTAACGAGGTACCATGGGATAAGTTGTCCTTAGAAATAGAAAGTAAACAGCAGACTAGAAGCTGCAAAGCATGCAGGGAATTCAGGAAATTGTTAAAGGAAATGGCCAGCAGACGGGCAGCACTCACAACATGAAAGATTTTTTTCAAGTAAGCTTAAATTGGATCTTGAAATATAACTATTGTTTGTGTTGTTATTACAACTCTAATGTTATATAATGAAAGTGTATGCTGTGACCACAGATCTCCTGTAACCACTTGCCGACCACAATACGCACATATTCGTTGCAGTCTGCCAGTGGTTTACTGGGATTATGGCTGAAGATATCATCCATAACTCCGGCACAGTTTTTTTCAGCAGGTGGTTGACTTTCTCATGAAACTGGTCCGAGCATCTCATGAGCCGCTGGGGCACTTTCCGAAACAGTTGGGGGAGGGGGTATCCCCTCCCACCACTCGCAGGTGTTTCTCGGGCTTGCGGTTTCAGTCGGTTCATCTGAGAAACGATCCAACGGTGCAGCCATCTACTCCTATAGGCTGTCCACAAGTTAACACTCTTTGATCGACTTTATGGTCTTGGAGGACCAGAGTGATGTCATGATGTCACCTCCGGTCCAGGCTAGAAGAAAAGAAAAAAAAATGAATTAAAAAAAATATTCATGCTACTAGCTTTAAAGGGAAACATATATGGTGCTAGCGTTTGAAATCAATCGAACGCTCATCCCTACCTATATCAGAGAAGTTTAGCAACTAACTATATATACAGTAGATATATATATACTGTATGTCAGTATATAATCTCTGAAATGTGAAGAACTGGTTCCTTCTTCCCGGAATACATCTAATATCCGAAAGGTCTTGTGTCATCTGCAGATTTGTTAGGTGATTGATCGCCGGTTCTGTCCATCTATTTGTTTTGTGTTAATTAGTTACCATCCATGTTGCCAGAAACACAATTCTTATGTAGTGGGTGCCCTCCATGACAAGCCCCAGATGAAAAATGACAGCTCCCTTTGTAGTTTGGCGTTCCCTCACGCCTGGGTCACCTCTGCTGTTTCCAGAAGGCTTCTGGGTAGTTTCAAATATGGAGTCAAAGCCTTTCCAGCAATAACACACAAGATTTACGGTCAGATAGAATTTCCAGCAACATTCAGAGGCACTTTCTGCGTCTGGTCCATTCATATCACCAGTAATAACATCTTCGGGCGGTGCCATTGCTCTATGAGTGTAAATTATAGAAATCATAATTTTTTTAAATATGGATCAATATCATTTATAATTCTATGTCTCTAGTCTATGACTAAACTACAGCTTATAGGTTAGTCTGCAACTGAAACATGTTACCATAGTTGTCTATTCCTTTATCTTTTAATATTATCATTCAAAAAACAGCGGAGGCTGGTCCATAGGGGGAGCAGGGATGCCGTCCCCATAATCTCCATGCGCCGGTCCCTAATCTCCAAGTGGGGCGCAGGAATCAAGCATTTCTATGGGACCCCAAAGCTCTAATTGGCTTCAAAAAGGTTGGGCTTGGGGTGCAGAGCACGGGACCCGAGCCCACCCACTTGTGACATTATAAAATGTTGATTCACTCATGTTTTCCTACTTCTCCTCCCAGCCAATCAGTACAGGTAGTGGTTCCTAAGACCGGATTGGCCAGGGGGAGAAGTGACCGGATTGGCCGGTAGGAGAAGCCGGGGAAGCCACCAGCAACCTGGATGGGGTAAATGCGGGGCTGGCAGGCGAGTGAGACGGTGAGCAGGATGGGAGTTTGTTTGCCGCCCCTCCAAAAAATGGAGCACCAACCACCACTGTTAAAAAGTAAATAACACTTTAAGCCAGCCATAGATGGTTTGGTCCCTGCAGAACCAGCAGAGATTCAATGCATGCATGGGCAGGCTGATTGAACAAAATCCACTTGAGTACAATCAGCATGTAAGATTTCTAGCATGCGATTTTTGCCAGTGGCTATAGCCGCTAGCAATAACCACTGTGTTCTCCTGGCAGGGATGGATCCCCCCCTTCCGCCGGTTGAACATAATAGCTCCATAGAAGGGATTCCCCCAACAGTGACTGTGTTGATGGGGGAGTCAAATCATTTTCTTTCCAGCAACCCTGGGAAAATGTAGCAGTTTAAAAGAAAAAAAGCAAATAAAGAAAAAATAATATAGCATATAGAATTGCATACGCAAGAAGGAACTGGCTGAAGAAGGAACCAATGAGCTGTTCCGAAACGCATCCCGCCTCTATGACACATTTCCTGTCCACTTCCTGTTTGTGTTCCATGCTGGTTTCTGTCTCGCTTCCTCTGACATCATCCCCAGGCTCCAGCGTGATTGTGTCCTCTGAACATTCACAGCACAAGTCAGCTGTTATCTCGTGGACTTCCCTGGAAGCTTTACCATCACAGACTGGGACTGCCCTGCCACTGGAACTAATCCTGGACACACTTACCTGCTGCATGCCTGTTTCATCCACTTCCTTGTAAGTGTTTTTAACCCCTTTAGGGGATATTAAAAGTTGTATACTTCTGCACTTAGAGGCACCTTGTTTGTTTTTCTGTTTCCATTAGAGATTGCTTGTCTCCCTGAGTGCTGCCTAAAGTGTGTGAAGATTTGCTACCCTCTCCAAAACAGACTTTATCTGTCAGGATTCAAATGCTTCGAGCACCCTGGATATACACATTTTTCTACACAGAAGCCTCGTACACACGACCAGTTTTCTCCGGCAGGAAAACTGCCAAGAGAGCATTTGCCCGGGAATCCCGGCCATGTGTATGCTCCCTAGTAGTTTTCCCTGCAGGAAAATAGCAGAGAATCCCAACAGGAAAATAGAGAACCCTACTCTCTATTTTCTCGTTGGGTTTCCCGGCAGAGTGTTTTCTGCCGAGAAAACCGGTCGTCTGTATGCTTACCTATCCCAGGTAAACCCGCGCATGCTCAATAAGAGTTTGACGCATGCGCGGTAGCATACATGTTTAGTGTAGGGTGTAGCAAGATGGCGGCGATGGCATCGAATGTGACGAGCGTCGGCTCATCACAGTCGATGACGTCACCGCGTTCTTGCCATTCAAAAGAATGGCGGTTCTTTTGAATGGTCGTCTGTATGCATGGCTTACCGTCAGGAAAACCAACGTTTTTTTCCTGACCGGATTCCCGGCCGTGTGTACAGGGCCTAAGATACAAATCAGATTTCAGGCATCCCCTGCAACAAAAATTTCATTTTTGATAAGATACTTCCAATAGGAACATGTATACAGGAATGCAGGCCCAGCAGCTTTCCTAATTAGTGCCCTGCAGGTGCACAGCTAATTTATAATTTTGAAACCACTCCCATTAGACCCAATTAGCACAGAGGCACAGAGGAACAAGCAGTGATTTCTTCAGACTAACAAAAGGTAGGAATCTGCAAAAAGGTTGTTAAAACCTTGCAATGTACATAGATTACCCAGGTGGGAATGTTTTTTTATCAACAAAAGTGGCTTTAACTGTCAGCATTCTGATTAACGTGGACCTGTTTTTCGTGCTTAGTGCAGCATGCTTGGTAATGTATCATTGTAAGACTTTCAGGTACTTATTACCTCTTAAACACCTGTACACACGATCGGATATCTGTTGGAATCTAATCCGATGGATTTTTTCGTCAGATATCCGATGAAGCTGACTTTCATCAGTCTTGCTTACACACCATCAGTCAAAAACTGATCGTGCCAAAACGCGGTGACGTACAACACTACGACAAGCTGAAAAAAATGAAGTTCAATGCTTCCAAGTATGCGTCGACTTGATTCTGAGAATGCGTGGCTTTTTGTCCGATGGAGTTCCACACAGACGATCAGATAGGATGCATTAAGGTAAAAAAACTTTTACCTTTACAACCCCTTTAAGTTAAGCTGGTCATATTCATGTATGTTACAAAAAAAAAATAGAATACCTTTGTCTGGGTGTTCTGCCACATTTTACATAATAACATGGTTAGATTCCGTCCTCTTCCCCTTTGCTGTGAGCCATGTTCCTGGTTTGGCATTTTCCTAAAACCACTGGAGACCATTAGCACATCCCAGTCCTCCCAGTGGAGAACTTTCTTTGTCCCTTAAATACACTCCACCACTCAGGATTTCAGGGAGTCTTATTGATTGGCAAAACACTTATCAGCGATGGACATCTCATAGTATTCAGCAGTGTCACACTGATCGTAATCAATAGTGTGCATTAAATGATACGTGTTCTACAATTAGATTCCAGGTAGTGACACTCATAGAAGGCCAATAACTTGGGATGTTACCAGAATGAAACCAAGCCAAGATACTGCACACTCTAAATGAAATAAAAATAGAAGAGCAGAGATAGATAGATAGATAGATAGATAGATAGATAGATAGATAGATAGATAGATAGATAGATAGATAGATAGATAGATATCGATAGATAGATAGATAGATAGATAGATAGATAGATAGATAGATAGATAGATAGATAGATAGAGTACTGTGCACAGTATTTAGTGAAGAATTGGCGTAGAGAAAAGCCCCATACACACTATTAGATTTTCTGTGGATTTTTTCTTCAGATTTGCCAAAACTATATAATATGAGGTCAAATCTTAAGAGCTTCAATTTGTATGCAGGCAGGCTATTGCACTACATGGTTTTGGTAAATCTGAAGACAAAAATCTGCAGAAAATCTAATGGTGTATGTGGGGCCTAAGAATGCTTTTAAAAATATCTATTTTAATTGTTTATTTCTATCAATTTACAAAATGCAAGTGAGCCAGCAGAAGAGAAATCTAAATCAAATTATTATTGTCTGTGACTAGTTTTTGGCTTCAAACCATCTTCAATTCTTA
This sequence comes from Rana temporaria, assembly GCF_905171775.1. Lineage (NCBI taxonomy): Eukaryota > Metazoa > Chordata > Amphibia > Anura > Ranidae > Rana > Rana temporaria. The sequence continues at coordinate 366,425,728 of NC_053491.1, read as the reverse complement.
AGCTTACACAGACGTCAGAGGTTTTGTAGGAGTAGAGTCAGGTGTATGTTTAGCTAATTATACCATGCGGGTGCTAATGATTATCGGATGAGAAACAGAAACAGCTGTGTAGGAGGCTTAAAACTGGGTGAGGAACAGCCAAACCATGCTACAAAGGCGAAGTTGTGGAAGACAGTTTCATGTCACAGGTCATACACCATGAGCACACAAGATAGTTATACTGCATCAGCAGGGTTTCAAGATATGCTTCTTCAAAAGAGCTTTGTGCTCTTTTGAAGAAGCACAAAGAAACGGGCAACATTGAGGACCATAGACGCAGTAGTCAGCCAAAGAAACTTAATGCAGCAGATAGAAGACACATCATGCTTACTTCGCTTCCCCATCAGAAGATGTCCAGCAGTGACATCTGCACTAAGATGACAGAATCCAGTGGGACTCAGGTACACTCATCTACTGTCCGAAGAAGTCTGACCAGATGTGGTCTTCATGGAAAAATTGTGGCCAAAATGCCATACCTCTGACATGGAAACAAAGCTAAGTGACCCAACTATGCACGAAAACATAGGAACTTGGGTACAGAAAAATGGCAGCAGGTGCTCTAGACTGACGAGTCAAAATTTGAAATGTTTGGCTATAGCAGGAGGCAGTTTGTTAGCTGAGGGGCTGGAGAGCAGTACAATAATGAGTGTCTGCAGGCAGCTGTGAAGCATGGTGGAGGTTCCGTGAAAGTTTGGGAAGGCCGAATGTAGTTGAAGATTTGGTCAGGATCAATGGTGTCCTCAATGCTGAGATATAGAGGCAGATACTTATCCATCTTTTAATACCAGGGAGGCCTGTGATTGGCCCCAAATGTATTCTGCAGCTGGACAACGACCGCAAACATACAGCCAATGTCCTTAAGAACTATCTTCAGTGTAAAGAAGAGCAAGGAGTCCTGGAAGAGATCATTTGGCCCTCAAAGAGCCCTGATATCAACATCATCGAGTCTATCTTAGATTACATGAAGAGACAGAAGGATTTGAGGGAGCCTACATCCACAGAAGATCTCTAGTTAGTTCTCCAAGATGCTTGGAACAATTTTCCTGCCAAATTCCTTCAAAAACTGTGTGCATGTTTACCTAGAAGAACTCATGCTGTGTTGAAGGCAAAGGATGGTCCCACCAAATATTGATTTGATTTGGATTTTTTTTCTGTTTATTTACCAATAAAAATAAACTATTAACACTTCTGCTTCTGAAAGCATTCTTAATTTACAGCATTTTTTTTTCCACACCTGCCTATGTATAATCGCATTCCTTTTGTACCCCCACACTACACAGGACCTTTACAAAGCACTGGCAGATACAAAAATATTGACCTATGGGAGACGTAATGTAAACCTGTTGTCTGTGCCTTCTTTGTCCTGATGACAATTACACCGCACCAACCTCCGTTCCCCTCTGCTATTTATTTTCACAAAATGGTGGTAAACCTACCCAAGGGGGGTCACAGACAAAAATAAAGTTTGAGGATCAGGAAAGAGTATTAGGGCCCTTTCACACGGGGCGGATCAGAAATGATCCGCCCCGTGAACCTCCGCTTGCTTAGCGGGGATCGCTCCGTTGATCCCCGCTGAGCCGGCGGATGACAGGGCGGCCCCCGCACACTGTGCAGCGACCGCCCTGTCTTTTCTCCGCTCTCCCCTATGGGGGGATCGGATGAACAAGGACCGCCTGTCCGTGTTCACCCGATCCGATCTGCAGACGGAAGGAATAATAGGGTTTTCCTCCATCTGCAAAATTGGAGGAATGCGGAACCGGACGAGATCGAGTGTTAGCAGGATGTTCACCTGCTGACACCCGCGATCTCATAGCGACCAATGTATGTCCCTTTTTCATCCGTACACGGATGGATGAAAAGGCGATCATACGGTCCGCCCGTGTGAAAGGGCCCTAAGAATAAGGAAAGTTCTAGAAATATTTATTGCAACATACCAAACCATGGTGACAAGCCCCGCGTTTGGGGTTGTAGGAGACCACCTTCATCAATGCTTATATTGCTGACATGGGTGAAAATGGCAGACTCAAGGGAGTTTGGTGAGTTCTAAAGTAAAATTGCTCCTTCTTCTGAAGCAGACTGTAGCTGCTGGCTATTGGTAAAGGGGCCTTTTACTCCAGAACTCACAGAACGTCTCTGAATCTGCCATTTTCATTCTAAGCAGCACTTAGAAGTCCTGATGAAGGGTTTACTCGTTGGATTATCATCCTGGAATTTTTTTATTGAAATAAACATTGCTGTACTCTAAAATCATTGATTTGGCTCTTGTTACCTACAAACACCTGGATCTTGCTCAAGGTCCTCTTTTGAGGTCCTTTCATGTTTCAGAAATGCCACACCAATGCTATTTTTTAAAGCATAGACTCATCTCAATGTTGTAAATGTCAATTTGAGTAGGATCCAGTACCTCCTATTAACCCCCCTGGCGGTATTCCTGAGTCTGACTCGGGGTTACATTTTTCTGCTGTGATCGGTAACCCCGAGTCAGACTCGGGCTCGCCTCGCAGAATCCACAGGCACTGTTTACTTACCTTGTCCCTGGATCCAGCGATGCCACCGCACTGTGTGAGTGAGCGGGACCTCGCTCAATTCACACAGTGCCTCTGTGTGCCACCGATCTCCGTTTCCTGCGACGTTACGACGCACGGGGGCGGAGAACGGCGCCAAATTCCAAAAAGGTAAACAAACACAATACATACAGTATACTGTAATCTTATAGATTACAGTACTGTATGTAAAAAATACACACCCCCCTTGTCCCTAGTGGTCTGCCCAGTGTCCTACATGTACTTTTATATAATAAAAACTGTTCTTTCTGCCTGCAAACTGTAGATTGTCCATAGCAACCAAAAGTGTCCCTTTATGTCAAAAATGGTTTTAGAACAGCTAGAAAACAGCGATAATAAATTATAATCACTTGCAGAATTGTGCGATAGCGATTTGTGGGGAAATTCGTCATAAAAAAAATAAAAGTAATGACAGCAACAATTCTGCAACTGAGCAAACTTCTGTGATTTTGAGTTGATTACATTATTGAATAATTTTTATTATAATTATATTATTATTTGGTATAATTATTTATAATTATTTATTATATTATAATTTATAATTTTGTTTTTAAAAAAATGTCATACCCGGGATGCCTACTAGACTCTTGTTTGGACAGATTTAAGTGAGTTATTCCTAAGAATTACAGACCTACAGTAGAAAACGCCAAATTTCCTTGCAAATAATGGTACCGCTTTCAGCACCTTTTTTCTGAAAGAATCATCCCGCCAGGGAGGTTAAATCCCCTGAGAAATAAGCACCTGACACTCTATCCAAAACGAAAAAAATAATGTTTGGATAAAGTTGAGTCTACAATCTTTTTATTGGCTGAAGAATTTTCAGACCCACCATGTAACTACAGGTGAAACTCTAAAAATTAGAATATTGTGGAAAAGTTCATTTATTTCACTAATGCAACTTAAAAGGTGAAACTAATATATTAGTGTGTAACGTGTGGGGTTTCATGAGCTGTAAGCCATAATCATCACAATTATGACAAATCACGGCTTAAACTATCTTGCTTCTCATGTAATGAGTCTATCTCATATATTAGTTTCACCTTTTAACCACTTAAGGACCGCCGCACAACGATATACGTCTGCACAATGGCATGGCTGGGCACATAGACGTATATATAAGTCCCCTTTATGAGCCCAGCCGTGGGTCGCGAGCGTGCCACCGGCTGCGCGTTCCCGACCCGTCCGAAGCTCCGTGACCTCGCCCGCGGACCCAATCGCCTTCAGATGTCTCGCGATCGGGTCACAGGAACTGAAGAACAGGAGAGGTGTGTGTAAACAAACCTTCCCCGTTCTTCTCTGTGGCAATGTCAGTGATCGTCTGTTCCCTGATATAGGGAACGACGATCACTGACGTCACACGTCCAGCCCCGCCCCCTTACAGTTAGAAACACACATGATGTCACACTTAACCCCTACAGCGCCCCCTAGTGGTTAACCCCATTCACTGCCATTGTCATTTTCACAGTAACAGTGCATTTTTATAGCACTTTTCGCTGTGAAAATGACAATGGTCCCAAAAATGTGTCAAAAGTGTCCGATGTGTCCGCCATAATGTCGCAGTCATGAAAAAAATCACTGATCACTGCCATTAGTAGTGAAAAAAAAATATTAATAAAAATGCCATAAAACTATGCCCTATTTTGTAAACGCTATAAATTTTGCACAAACCAATCGATAAACGCGTATTGCAATATTTTTACTAAAAATAGGTAGAAGAATATGTATCGGCCTAAACTGAGGGAAAAAAAAAAAAATTTATATCTTTTTTGTGATATTTATTATAGCAAACAGTAAAAAAATATGTTTTTTTTTTTCAAAATTGTCGCTCTATTTTTGTTTATAGCGCAAAAATCAAAAACCGCAGAGGTGATCAAATACCACCAAAAGAAATCTCTATTTGTGGGAAAAAAAGGACGTCAATTTTGTTTGGGAGCCACGTTGCAAGACCGCGCAATTGTCAGTTAAAGCGACACAGTGCTGAATCGCAAAAAGGGGCAAGATCCTTAACCTGCATATTGGTCCGGGTCTTAACCGGTTAAGTTGCATTAGTGAAATAAATGAACTTTTGCACGATATTCAAATTTTTTGAGTTTCACCTGTATGTATGCAACTATGTCCCCATTGTGTCCCCAACTCCAATGCCTCGTACACACCGTCGGACTTTTGACCATACAAAAGTCCGTCATGAATCCGTCAAAAGTCAGACGGAAAGATAGAGAACAGGTTCTCTATCTAAGGTCCGTCGGACTTCTGACCAAAAAAGTCCGATGGAGGCTACATACGGCCGGACTTTCGGAGAAAAAAAGCCTGTCTGACTGTGTACGAGGCATACGAGTCACCCAACCACCATCAAACACAGCAGAAACCAAACAAAGAGAAGATATTTTATACGCGAGGAACGGATAATTGGTACGTCAGTTTTTTTCAGTGCCATTAAAAAAACTCCAATATCACCTTATTTTATCGGACAATAAATACTACTTACAAAGATTTGGGGGAAAACAAGTTCTAATTCACCTCTAATACAATTATCCTCCCTTCAAAAGCTTTCAAAACAAACAAAAATATTGATAATCGCTATGTTCTAAAAAAGATAAACGAGGCAGACTTTTTACTGAGAAATCAAAATATAATGAAGCATTCAACGGAGCATGATTAAAGACCGCGCAGAGCTTCGTATGACACTTGATTGCCGCTGGATTATTAGACTGGAGACAGGAGACGCTGGTGTGATAATAGCCTGTTAAGTAACTCAGCTTTGCATCTCTTTTGATTACAATTTTATATGCAAATTAAAAAAAAAACTAGGATAAGAAAAGAGAAAGCCAAAAGCAGCTGCTGGAGATGAGCGAAGTTCTTAGAATGCGTTCTGATGGCGGATCCTTTCCCACAATCACTTTTACCAAAACTCACATCCTGACTGATGGTAAACATAGGGCTTTCTATTGATCTCAGGGATGAGTGATGAAATTTGATTGAAATTTCACCTCCAATTGATTTTTTGTTGCAGTGCACCAAAACATTCTGAAAATTGGATGTGTCACAAACTTTCTAACATAGGGTGCTCCATTCACAAAGCGGGTCCCCCACTGACAGCTGAAATTAAAAAACACAATTGCCGGCAATTAAAAAAATGTGAAAAAAAAACTGTGTGCCCCCCCTCTCAAATCCACACATGACAATGATATGAATTTTGAAGAGAACCCCCATGCGAGGGGTCCCACCAAAATCCATCAATCTGGCAAATCAATGAAGGGAGGGGACGAGTGAGCTCCCCACCTCCCTCCTGAACTATACCATGCCACGTGCCCTCAACATGGGGGAAGGTGCTTTTGGGCAGGGGGTTCTCTGCCCCCCCAAAGCACCTTGTCCTCATGTTGATGGGGACAAGGGCCTCTTCCCCACAACCCTGGCCGGTATTTGTGGGGGTCTGTGGATGGAGGGCTTATCAGAATCTGGAAGTCCCCAGATCCCAGCCCCCCCCATGTGAATGAGAATAGAGTGCATGCTTGGTCAGAAGGTTGCAGTGCCACCAGGTGACATAGCCTTACCTATATAAGAACTGTCAAACGGCTTAGCCTGCAGTAAGCGTAGGTAGGGGTACTGTGTACCCCATACTCATTCACATGGATGGGTGGGATAGGATCTGAGGGCCCCATTGCTTGATACCAAGCACTAGGTCATTAGTGTTTTGCTTGTAAGTACATTTTTATGTCCAATAAAGTGTTTTAGGTCATTTTTGATTTTACATGGTGCAACGATTTTTTCTGGTTCCCACTGAGTGTGAGATTCAGTTGTAGTTTTGGAACAGTGTGATCACATTGCTATCGGATTCCCACAGAGGCACCAACCATCCATAACACGCTTTAAGCCCCATACACATGGTCAGACTTTTGACCGGCCAAAATCACATCAGAATTCCAACAGAATTCCATCGGAGTAAAAGAGAACATGTTCTCTATCTATACTCAGACGAAATTTCTCGCAATTTCCGATGGAAAAAATCCGATGGGGCATACACACGGTCGGAATTTTTTGCCTGCACATGATTGAATAATAGAAATCAGCAGAGCTTCCCCTCAGATCTAGAACAACTGCACCTGCAGTGCACAGTATATTTGTCTTTAGTAAATCAACCCCATGGTCTCTTCAAAGTGTACCTGTGTCCACATTAATTTTACAATATCGCTACTTGCATGGCAGAAGACGTACCTGAAGGCCAGTTCCTTCCTGAGTGACAGAGACCCCGAAAGCCCCAAAACCCAAGGTGCTCTGCCCAGGTGACTACACCAGTTTTTTTGTTAGAACAAATGAATACCCCTACAGGTAGGCGGGACTTTAAAGGCAACTTGAACACCGATTGAATTTGTTATAAACATACATTTATTGGTTTACATTAAAAACTCCATTATTATGGATTTGTATAAACAATCTAAAATTCAATGGCTGTAATGACATGCATGTTGCATATATTAGGCCTCGTACACACGGACGGACTGTCCGATGAAAACGGTCCGCCGGACCGTTTTCATCGGACATGTCCGCTGCCGGATTTTGGTCTGATGGCTGTACACACCATCAGACCAAATTCCCCGCGGACAGCGAACGCGGTGACGTGGCCGCGGACGTGCGCGACCCTGGAAGGTCAATGCTTCCACGCATGCGTCTAATCACTTCGACGCATGCGAGGGCTTTCGGCCGAGCGGACATGTCCGGTGAGTCGTACAGACGACCGAACATGTCCGACGGACAGGCTTCCAGCGGACATGTTTCTTAGCATGCTATGAAACATTTGTCCGCTGGAAACCTGTCCGCTCGGCCGGGAATCCGGTCCGGTCGGCCGTACACACGACCGAACATGTCTGCTGAAACTGGACCGCGGACCAGTTTCAGCAGACATGTTCGGTCGTGTGTACGAGGCCTCACATGTATAAAACCACAGTGTCTCCACACATACCTAACGTGTTTCAGGAAGAGGCCAATCCTTTCTTCAGGGGTCAGAGGCCCTTGGTTACCCACCAAGGGTCGCTGGGAGGCAGCAGGCAAGGATTCACTGGAAAACCACAGGGACTGAGGCCTCGTACACAAGACCAAGAATCTCGTTGTAAAAGAAACCTTGTTTTCCTCGACGAGTTTCTTGACAGGCTTGTCGAGAATCTTGTCAAGCTTTCTGTGCATACACACTGTCAAGACGAAATCTTGTAGTTCTCAAACGCGGTGACGTACAACACGTACGACGGCACTATAAAGAGGAAGTTCCATTCCACTGGAGCCACCCTTGGGGCTGCTTTTGCTAATCTCATGTTACTGCGTGTTAAGTAAAAGTTTGGTGAGAGATGGTTCGCGCTTTTCAGTCTGTGAGGAATGTGCTATCTCCATTACGAACGCTACTTTTACCGACGGTGCGCTTCCGACTCATACTTTATTCTGAGCATGCGCGGGTTTCTAAGCATACACACGAATGTGTTTCTCGTCGTAAACCAGCCCGACGAGAAACAAGATGAGGAAATTGAGACTCCCGACGAGAAAAATGACTCCCGACATGTTCTCTTTTTTTCTCGTCGAGATTCACGACAGTTTTCTCGATGAAAAACATACACACGACCGTTGTGTACGAGGCCACAGAGACAGGAAATTACATTATAACCCTGTAGTTTCACTAGAAAGAACATTATGCAAGCATCAAAGTACACCACCTAGTGGCAGAACAAGTAACCACAGTATAACACTGTATGTGGGAATGGTTGTTGCACCTATGGCTGTATAAACGGCATGCTAATATTTTTAACAGATGTTCACAAACATCTGCTCTCATTGAGATTCCCATCGTCCATTGAAGCATCTTTAGCACCTGCAAAAAAAAAAAGTGCTGCTTTTCATTTACGGCTGAATAAGTAAAGGTTTATTAATAAAGTACAATCTCACTTTAGTCATTGGAAGAATCAACATAATAAAAGAGGAGACGTCTTTTCGCAGCAATTGCTCCAGACACAGATCCCATTCTTCTGCGTTCTTATTTTTATATATTTTCTTCTCCCCATTTTTCCTCCGGAGCGCTTAGTAACAACATTGTTTCACCATACAAAGAGCGACACAGGATGGCCGGCTCAGCGTGAATGGCCTCTTTGTTTCGCGGCCTGCTTCGATAGGAAATGCTTGGCAATTTAGCTTTCCAGGAGGGAATATAAAATTATGCCCGGCTAATGAAACAAGCCAGTAAATACAGCGGCTTAATCTGACAACTTCAAATTCCTCAATAGCGTTCACAGAAACAATTTAACACAAACAGTCATTTAAGACTGGCATAAATCACACGGCTTGGGGAAGTAAGATGGAGAATTGTCCTTTTTTTTTTTTTTTTCCACTCGCGCTCCCTGTAATCATGGCGGTGTCCAAGGGAGAAGTGACATTTGCATGGGTGCGGAGGGGGGTGGGGGGGTTATTCGGAGGAGTGTACGCCTTATTAATTATCAAGAAGAGCAATCTGAGGAGATACAGACGGATAATGCCGAGAGGATGGGATTGATGGAGACAAAAATGGGAAATACATTGTGACCGGTTTATTGTGAAGAGACAAGAGGCTCTCCAGCCTATCAACACACTGACAGCAAATGTCTTTATTCAGACAATGTTCCCCTCCGGGCTCAGTGTATGGAAATGTTACATCTACATGGAAATTACAGATGTAGGATGAGACACTTCACCGTCCTCTTCACAATGCTGGCCAAGAATAGACAGAATTCTCTGTACCATCAAATAAAATAAAATATCCTAGTGCAAAGATAATGTTTCAGTTATGGGTGGAGGAGAGCGGCTGTCTTGTCTCCTGTGCCATTGTCTTTCCACGCCAAACCTTCCCAGATAGATTGAGACATAGATAGATTGAGACATAGATAGATAGATAGATAGATAGATAGATAGATAGATAGATAGATAGATAGATAGATAGATAGATAGATAGATAGACAGACACAGGGCTTTTTTTCAGTGGGAACACAGGGGAACGTAGTTCCAGCACCTCCAGCACAGAATGTATGCAATAGCAAGGGATACTAGAGTGTGCTGGAGGGTCTATTGATGCTGGCTGCTGGGGGATCTATGGTCGCTAGGGGGATCTATTGTTGTGGAGGGGTCTAGTGTTGCTGGGGAAGTTTATTGTTGCTGGTGGAGGATCCACTGTTGCTGGGGGGGGGGTCAATTGTTGCTGGCAGGGATCTACTATTGAGGGAGGAGTCTATTGTTATTGGCTGCTGGTGGGTCTATTGATGCTGGCCGCTGGGAGAGCAATTGTTGCTAGTGGGGGTTTTTGTTGCTGGGGTGGTGGGTAGTTGTTTGTGACGGCTTTGTTGTTGCTGAGTGCAGGGGCGGAACTACCGCCATAGAGACCCACACGAGCGCTATGGGGACCGCAGCCGAGTGGGGCCCGGTGAGGATGAGAAAAGTTTCAGTGGCGGTGCGTCCATAAAGGGAGCAGGAGCGTAACCCCCTCTCTCCCACACTCAGCTGTGTGTCAGCAAAGCGAAGGAATTTTCTTTGCTAACACTGAATCTAACACTGAATCCGACGCTCAGCCAATCAGGTTGCTGGGTCTGATTGGCTGAAACGTCAGGCACTGTGATTGAACGCCTTAGACCTCGTATATACGACCGAGTTTCTCGGCAAAAACCAGCAAGAACCTTGCTGGGAGATATTTTTTTGCCGAGGAAACCGGTCGTGTGTACATTTTCGTCGAGGAAACTGTCGAGAAACTCGACAAGCTAAAAAGAGAGCAAGTTCTCTATTTCCTTGACGGGAATGGAGAAACTTGCCTTGTCGAGTTCCTCGACAGCCTAACAAGGAACTCGACGAGGAAAACGATGTGTTTCGCCCGTCGAGTTTCTCGGTCGTGTGTACGAGGCCTGAGAGTGGACGGTTGTGCAGGGGACCGTCGCTGACCCACTGCGAGACAGGTAAGTGAAAAGGGAGTAGCCGCTCCAGGTGGGAACCCAGATGAATATCCTCCGCTGCAGACAACTCAGGTGTAGGCAATTCACTTAGCAAAGCAGGAACAAAAATTGTCTTTGGACACCTGCACTCTGAACAAATTGTGGCCTTTATTAAAAGAAGGACATCACTACAAGTCACAGCAAAATAGCTATGACTAAGCACTAGTTTCAGTGCGAAACGCGTCAGTCGACAGGTTTTATTTTATTTTGCTGTAACTTGTAGTGCTGTCCTTCTTTTAATAAAGGCTACAATTTGTTCAGAGTGCAGCTGTCCAGAGACAATTTTTGTTCCTGCTTTGCGAGACAGGTAAGTGCTGGGCAGCATCTGATGGGGCACAGTAGTGGCAATTGATGGGCACACTGGCAGCATCTGATGGGTCACAGTAGGCAATTGGGGGGGGGGGCTGTTTGCAGGGGGGCCCCATACAACATTTTGCTATGGGGACCTGTGATTTCTAGTTACGCCCCTGACTGAGTGGATCTTTTGCGCTGGGAGGTCTATTGTTGTTGGCTGCAGGGGATCTATTTTAATGCTTTTCTTGCTATCAGTGTCATATTGCATACAAATTACTTGATTCCTAGTGTTAGATCGGATGCCTGTAGATTTTGAGATGTTAGTGTTATGCCACGTACACACGATCATTTTTCGGCATGAAAAAAAACGATGTTTTTTGGCATGTAGAAAAAACAAAGTTTTTCCAACTTCATCATTAAAACGACGTTGCCACACACCATCGTTTTTAAAAAATGCTCTAGCAAAGCGCGGTGACGTACAACACGTACGACGGCACTCTAAAGGGGAAGTTCCATGCGGATGACGCCACCCTTGGGGCTGCTTTAGCTGATTTTGTGTTAGTAAAAGACAATTCGCGCTTTTCTGTCTGTTTCAGCGTGATGAATGTGCTTACTCCATTACGAATGGTAGTTTTACCAGAACGAGCGCTCCTGTCTCATAACTTGCTTCTGAGCGTGCACGGGTATTTAACGTCGTTTTAGCCCACACACAAACATTTTTTACAACCCGAAAAACGACATTGTTTAAAACGTTGTTAAAAAATGCAGCCTGTTCGGGAAAAAAAAATTCGTTTTTCAGAACCTGAAAAATTATGTGAAGTCCACACACGATCATTTTAAATGACATTTTTTAAAAACAGTGTTTTTTTCATTCCCGAAAAATGATCGTGTCACAAGATTTATTCAAATCTTATTTCTTTATTTTTATTTCTTATTATATAACAAGACTAAAACGCAGCAATTAAGTGAAGATAATTACTAACGTTTATATAGACTTTAAGGGACATATTTGTAAAGAATTACATCACCAAACATTCACTGACAGGGAATCAATCACTATCATTTAACCACTTTACAACCACGAACAGTAAATATACTGCTGGCTGGTGGCTCTCCCAATCACCCTGCATGTGCCCCCTGGGTTGCTCGGTATCGGGCTGCTGTGAGCGGCCCAGATATCTTGTAATCACTATGCGATCACATGTCACATAGTAAACAACAGTCATGAACGGAATCCATTCATGAAAACATTGTTTACTACTGTGTGTGATCTGTGATTAGGCACCAATGATCACATGGTACCTGGGCCAGTCACAGCACCCTGTACCATGTGATAGCTGTGGGACAATCATAGCATCACAATAAAAAACAGCAAGTCATGACTGAAAGCCATTCATGACAGTTTAAATGATTGCTGTTACTGAACTACGCTTACAACAGTATGTCAATTTTATTTTTTTAAATTAAAAAAAAGTTATTTATTTACTTTTTTGTTTATTTTTTACATACTGTCACTATTCAGTATCCCTGATCACTGCCACACCAGTCATATCATGACACTGTACTAAACTAGTGACAGTATGAAAAAAAAAAACTTGTGAAAAACAAAAACAAATTTTATTTAATTTCTTAATCTTCCCCCAAAAAAAACAAAAAATTACAACTTAAAAAAACTCACTATGCCTCTATCTAAATACCTTGGACTGTCTGCTTTCCAAAAAGGGGTAATTTGGAGGATATTTGTACTGTTCTGGCATTTTAGGGCCTCAAGAAATTAGATCAGGATTGATCGATTTTCAGATACAGTATATACAATAGTTTGTAGACTCTATAACTTTCCTACAGACTATAAATAATATATGAAATAAAGGAATATATTTGTACATAAAGTGTCAATATAAAACCACAGCGCTATGAGAATAAATTAATATTCAAATCTAAATATGCAAACACAAGTGTACAATGAGATATCACAATATTAAGTAAATAACTTATAAACTTGTAAACATGCAAAGTAAGTGAAAAAAAGTGTGAGAAAAAGTTCGTGACGCTACAGAATACGTAACGTATTCAAACAAGAAAATTCATGTGACTTCAAGAGTAGTTGATCCACTTTCCAGGACTTCCACCACACCTCAGTGTTCAGTGCTCCAATCCCCCTCACAGTGGACACTCACCACAATCATATGCCTCCCACTCTCGTGTTTGGCTAACGAGCTTGTAATAAGAGTATCTCCAGGGTATCACCAATATATATCCAAATGTTAATTCCGAGAAGTTTCCAAAGTGATAATGCAAAACAAGAGAAAAAATGCACAATAGTGTAAAAACGTAAGACCAGTTTATTAAAACACTCAAATGAACCTTCAAAAGTTGCACTCACAAATCAGAATCACAAAAACAGCTTTGTGTGATAGCAGATCACTGCACACTTCAAACTCCTTAACTGTAGATAATAGTGGTCACGGCGGACCCTCGATTAACCGAATGATCTCACCGCAATCCTTGGCACAGCACACCACCTCAAATGATAACTCCTTCACTCGATAACACAAAAACAGCTGAAAGATGGCTGCAAACACTCCTAGTTGTAACTTGGAACTTCTTTTCTCTCTTTCCTTTTCAAACATGGATTAGGCCACGCCCCGACATGTTTCGACTTCCTGTCTTATTCATGGGTATGGCCAAATCCCCACTTCCCTCTTTTATATATACCTGGGGTTATATAGCAGCGAATCAGAGCAGGGAGTGACGAGACGCCATCCTCTGCTTGTGTGTATCGCTCTATCTGGCAGCGAATACGTCACCGGGTCACGTGCAATGGCGCGTCCAATAGGGTGAAAGCATCGCCGTATCTATGGGCGGGAGCTGTGTATGACGTCTCACTTGTCAGTCCAGCAGCACTGAGCGCAGCCAATCATGCTGCGTATCTCTTGTGACACGTTACCTTGCCGGAAATGATGAGTGAGTGTTGTCTATCGTCAAGGTGCCGCGTTGTCCTAGCAACGGGGGACGCGACCAGCTGGTCACATGCACGTCGCAGCCAATAAACAATTGATCGCAGCAAAAGCCCAGACGGAAGTGCAATGTACATATGGCACATTGGCATATCACACAGCGGTTTACTAATTGTTAAAGAAGGACCTTACTAGCAGATCAGTATTATAATTATTACTTTTTTTGTGTGAGTGTAACAGTAATTTTTCAAAAACTAGGGGGATTTAATCATAAATCAGGGGACGGTCTCTCGAGAGTCCCCATGTCAGTATGTGGTCAGGTATCTAGTTTATATTTTCATACATCTTGTATGTTTATTCAAATGTTTTTTTATTTAAATGGTTTCACTATTGTGATGTCAGAAATGTTCCACCCATGAATTATTGGATCATTTGTGATCAATAGTCACCATTAACCATTCATTCCTTGATTAAATTAAGTAGTATTTTTAATCTATATGCAGTTAGTTTGTGTACTTATACACATGCATGATACCCAATACTCTTATAATAGTGAGTATATGTATACATTGTGTTTGATGAATTGATTTAGTCTAGATTAGTTTATTAAAGATAATGCTAGTAGTGGTATTTGTATATCAGATCGAAGTTATAGTGCTAATTTTTATATTTGATTTTAAATATTGATTGTATTTTATATATATTTTTTTAGTGTGTAATAACTGGGGATTGGTGGTCATGGGGACTCTCGAGAGACCGTCCCCTGATTTATGATTAAATCCCCCTAGTTTTTGAAAAATTACTGTTACACTCACACAAAAAAAGTAATAATTATAATACTGATCTGCTAGTAAGGTCCTTCTTTAACAATTAGTAAACCGCTGTGTGATATGCCAATGTGCCATATGTACATTGCACTTCCGTCTGGGCTTTTGCTGCGATCAATTGTTTATTGGCTGCGACGTGCATGTGACCAGCTGGTCGCGTCCCCCGTTGCTAGGACAACGCGGCACCTTGACGATAGACAACACTCACTCATCATTTCCGGCAAGGTAACGTGTCACAAGAGATACGCAGCATGATTGGCTGCGCTCAGTGCTGCTGGACTGACAAGTGAGACGTCATACACAGCTCCCGCCCATAGATACGGCGATGCTTTCACCCTATTGGACGCGCCATTGCACGTGACCCGGTGACGTATTCGCTGCCAGATAGAGCGATACACACAAGCAGAGGATGGCGTCTCGTCACTCCCTGCTCTGATTCGCTGCTATATAACCCCAGGTATATATAAAAGAGGGAAGTGGGGATTTGGCCATACCCATGAATAAGACAGGAAGTCGAAACATGTCGGGGCGTGGCCTAATCCATGTTTGAAAAGGAAAGAGAGAAAAGAAGTTCCAAGTTACAACTAGGAGTGTTTGCAGCCATCTTTCAGCTGTTTTTGTGTTATCGAGTGAAGGAGTTATCATTTGAGGTGGTGTGCTGTGCCAAGGATTGCGGTGAGATCATTCGGTTAATCGAGGGTCCGCCGTGACCACTATTATCTACAGTTAAGGAGTTTGAAGTGTGCAGTGATCTGCTATCACACAAAGCTGTTTTTGTGATTCTGATTTGTGAGTGCAACTTTTGAAGGTTCATTTGAGTGTTTTAATAAACTGGTCTTACGTTTTTACACTATTGTGCATTTTTTCTCTTGTTTTGCATTATCACTTTGGAAACTTCTCGGAATTAACATTTGGATATATATTGGTGATACCCTGGAGATACTCTTATTACAAGCTCGTTAGCCAAACACGAGAGTGGGAGGCATATGATTGTGGTGAGTGTCCACTGTGAGGGGGATTGGAGCACTGAACACTGAGGTGTGGTGGAAGTCCTGGAAAGTGGATCAACTACTCTTGAAGTCACATGAATTTTCTTGTTTGAATACGTTACGTATTCTGTAGCGTCACGAACTTTTTCTCACACTTTTTTTCACTTACTTTGCATGTTTACAAGTTTATAAGTTATTTACTTAATATTGTGATATCTCATTGTACACTTGTGTTTGCATATTTAGATTTGAATATTAATTTATTCTCATAGCGCTGTGGTTTTATATTGACACTTTATGTACAAATATATTCCTTTATTTCACATACTATTTATTTAAGCAGCAGCTAGGCGCTTCAACTTCTTTCCATCTGGCGCAGTAGTGGGTTATCATTCGGGCGCAGTTTTTTGATACCCCAATCATCACATTATAAATAATATACACTGATTTGGGGTATTTTCACCAAAGAAATGTAACAGACTATATTTTGGCTTAAAGGGGTTGTAAAGGTACAATTTTGTTTTCCCTAAATGGCTTCCTTTACCTTAGTGCAGTCCTCCTTCACTTCCCTCATCCTTCCATTTTGCTTTTAAATGTTCTTATTTCTTCTGAGAAATCTTCACTTCCTGTTCTTCTGTCTGTAACTAAACACCGCAATGCAAGACTTTCTCCCTGGTGTGGAGTGTCATGCTCGCCCCCTCCCTTGGGCTACAGGAGAGTCAGGACGCCCACTAACACACAGCTCATTTCTCTATCTGCAACGTACAGAGTGTCCTGACTCTCCTGTAGGGAGGGAGGGTGCAAGCACGACTCTCCACACCAGGGAGAAAGCCTCGCATTACTGTGTGGAGTTACAGACAGAACAACAGGAAGTGAGGATTTCTCAGAAGAAATAAGGACATTTAAAAGCAAAATGGAAGGATGAGGTAAGTGAAGGAGGACTGCACTAAGGTAAAGGAAGCTATTTAGGGGGAAAACATTGTACCTTTACCACCCCTTTAAACTTAAGAAAGAATATGTATTTTCAAAATGTTGCAACAGATAAGCGTGTATTTTTTAATAAATTTTCCTTTATGTAGCAAAAAATGGAAAACCCAGCAGTGATTAAATACCACCAAAAGAAAGCTCTATTTGTGTGGAAACCTGATAAATATTATTATTAAATACCATTTAAACCATCATGTTGGTACAATGTTGCATGATCGCACAATAGCCATTAAAGCCTCTTACACACGATTGGATTTCCATCAGACAAAGCCGTATAATTTTGTGCGAAGGGCGTTAGCCATGACCTTGTATTGCATACAAACGGCAAAGAATTGTTGGCCAACAAAAATGAAACTACGTAGTTTTTCAGCTCTTTCGCGCCACCCTTTGGGCAACTTCTGCTAATGTTGTCTTATGGTTAGCATTGCTTCTGAACATGCGTGTTTGTACTTTGGATTTTCTTCTGACGGACTTCTGTACACAGGATCGGAAAATCAGACAAGACACATTTGTTGTCGGAAAATTTTAAAGCATGCTATCCCACACTTGTTGTCGCAAAACCCGGCCAACATACAATTCCCATCGGAAAATCCGATCATTAGAGTAACACAGTTCTAAATAGTAAAACCTTCCTGATGTCAATTGGTTAATATACATGGGGCCAAATCCTCAAAAGAGATACGGCGGAGTAACTGCTGTTACTCCGTTGTATCCCTGGTCCTAACTATGGAACTGATCCACAGAATCAGTTTCCCATAGTTAGGACGAAGATCCGACATGTGTAAGGGACTTACACTGGCGGATCTTAGGATGCAGTACCGCATCCGCCGCCGGGGGCATTTTGCGTCGAAATGCCGCCTCGGGTATGCAAATTAGGACTTACGGAGATCCACGAAGCTTTTCAGCTTCGTTTTTTCTCCGTAAGTTTTATTTTGCAAACGCAAAATTAGGGCTGCTTTTACAAGGTGTAAACTGTTTACACCTTGTAAAAACAGACCTTTCTTGCTAGCGACGCGATTTTTTTTAATTTTAATTTTTTTTTTGGCGCCGTATCTTTTTTTTTACCCGACGCAACTTTATTGTCCCGTCGCGATCCACAAAGCCCGACGTAACGTAATTTCGCGCTATGCACGTCGGGAAAATGACATCA
Organism: Rana temporaria; assembly: GCF_905171775.1. Taxonomy (NCBI): domain Eukaryota; kingdom Metazoa; phylum Chordata; class Amphibia; order Anura; family Ranidae; genus Rana; species Rana temporaria. The sequence goes on along the minus strand of NC_053491.1, from coordinate 366,407,936 downwards.
CAAAGCATGCGCAGTATGGCCGGCGCGGGAGCGCGCCTCATTTAAATGGGAATCGCCCCCTGGAGAAGAGGAACGCCTTGCGCCGGCCGGATTTAAGTTACACCGCTCAAAATTTCTAGGTAAGTGCTTTGTGGATCGGGCACTTAGGTAGAAATTTTGCGGCGGTGTAACTTAAATAGGAAAAATTACGTTGCGCCGCTTCTTTGTGGATTACCCCCATAGACCTGAAGGCTCACCTGCAGTGACTTTTGGGTGAATGTCAGATTCACCTCACCTAATAGTTCTAATTTGATAATATATTTACAGAACAATGTTTGATCTAAACTGCAGATTTAAAAATAAGAACTGAAAAGCCTTTGACATATGAAGCCAAGTGGAATTTCTTTATTTTAACTTTAGTGGTCCTTACGGCACAAAAAAAAAAGAAATCGGCACATATTTTTGTTGAAACGCAGAAAAAAACCCCACTTAAACAATGTGACGCTTGTAGATCGCGGGCAGAGAAGATGGTTGCAGTAAGTGGAAAATGAATAGAGCCTGTTTTGCACATGCAGTCGTTTCAGTGTGAATGTTTATTTTTTAGCGGGTAGATGATATTCAGTTCACACCAACTCTGTCTGCTGGAGAGTTAAGGCCACTCTTTGTTTCCACGAAGAAAAAAAAAATGACTACAGCCTAACAAAGTCATAAATCTGCCATCGTGTCAGTGTGATGCATTACCTACAGTGTGTGTTACCTACACATGGCTTGTTCCATATACATCGCTCTCAGACCTCTTCGTCGCGCCAAAAATTCTCACGTAAATAGACAATGTTTTTTTTCTCTTTTTGTTTTCGTACAATATAAGGACGTTCATCAATTCTGTGTGCCAAGCAAGTCAGTAAAACAAAGTTGAAATGTTCACATTTACATCACAGGTAACAAAAATATTGTTAGAAGCGTAGAGAATGTTTTGTACAGTCATTTGACATTTTATAAACCGCCATTATAATACCATGGCTTTATTTCTACGTAAGACCGATCATTCAGTACTGCAGTAGTAATAATAATAATTATATTTAAAGCATTTATAATAATTAAAATGTATTTGAAATATCATTTTTACTATTATTGTTATTATTATTTTGATTTTTCAAGTACTTGATGTGAATCACTTTAACATGTTAATGCCATTTTAGAAGTATTTTTAAATCTCCGAGCATCCAATTGTAGCCTCGCCTTGTGGTAACGTGTACATTATATGCGTTGCTCCAATGTACTAAAACAACACACATGTAGTCTTTTGAAATCTTTAAAGGGGTTGTAAAGTACAATTTCTTTTTCCTAAATAGCTTCCTTTACCTTAGTGCAGTCCTCCTTCACTTACCTCATCCTTCCATTTTGCTTTTAAATGTCCTTATTTCTTCTGAGAAATCCTCACTTCCTGTTCTTCTGTCTGTAATGCCGCGTACAGACGGTCATTTTATGCGTTTTTTAAAAACGTCAATTTAATTGACCGTGTGTGGGAGAAAACGTCGTTTTATGTCTTCTGAAAAACAACAATTTTATGTGTCGTTTTTCAAAACGTCGTTTTTTACTTCACAGAAATTGACCACGTGTAGCAAAAAACGACGTTTCAAACAACGTTTTTAAACCCGCGCATGCCCAGAAGCTAGTTATGAAGCGAGCTTCAATGGAAAAACGTGGTGAACGGAACCTCTCTTTGCTAGAGCACTGTGAAAATACGATGGTGTGTAGGCAACATCGTTTTTGAAAATTGAAGTTTCAAAAACGTCGTTTTTTACTTCACAGAAAACGTTGTTTTTTACTTCACAGAAAACGTCGTTTTTTTACATCACATAAAACGACCGTCTGTACGCAGCATAACTCCACACAGTAATGCAAGGCTTTCTCCCTGGTGTGGAGTGTCGTGCTCGCCACCTCCCTTGGACTACTGGAGAGTCAGGACGCCCACTAACACACAGCTCCTTTCTCTATCTGCAATGTAGAGAGCGTCCTGACTCTCCCGTAGTCCAAGGGAGGGGGCGAGCACGACACTCCACACCAGGGAGAAAGCCTTGCATTACTGTGTGGAGTTACAGACAGAAGAACAGGAAGTGAGGATTTCTCAGAAGAAATAAGGACATTTAAAAGCAAAATCTAATATTTTTTTTCCTCACATAATATAAAGGGATATAAGGGAGGATGAAGGATCCCTCATTTCCCTTTTTTAAAAGTAAGGATACACATATGGGTACTGAGATAGAAATGGGATACACACTAAGAGGGGTAAACAATACACAGGGAGTCTCTCTCTTGGTTTGAAGACAAGAGATATAAAGGTACATATATATGGTAATGGGATGGGTGTAAGGGGGGCGATCATGTATGGATATACGTAAAAATACATTTCCAGATATGCTCTCCTCTTTCTTATTCCCTCTTCTCACTTTTTTTGGGGAGGCGGGATGTTGTTTTTTTTTTATAGGGGGGAGGGGATTGGGTGGGTTACAATGATCTCAGTGGGCTAGATTCAGAAAGAATTTACGCGGGCGTATCTATTGATACGCCGCGTAAATTCAAATCTGCGCCGGCGTATCTTCTTTCTGTATTCAGAAAGCAAGATACGCCGAAATTTGGCTAAGATCCGACTGGCGTAAGTCTCTTACGCCGTCGTATCTTAGTTGTATATTTACGCTGGCCGCTAGGTGGCGCTTCCGTTGATTTCCGCGAGGAATATGCTAATTAGGTAGATACGCCGATTCACAAACGTACGTACGCCCGGCGCATTTTTTAAGTCGTTTACGTTAGGCTTTTTCCGGCGTAAGGTTACTCCTGCTATATGAGGTGTACTCAATGTTAAGTATGGACGTCGTTCCCGCGTCGAATTTTGAAATTTTTACGTTGTTTGCGTAAGTCGTTCACGAATAGGGCTGTACGTAAGTTACGTTCACTTCTAAAGCATTGACGATTTGCGGCGTAATTTTCGAGCATGCGCACTGGGACTCTTTCACGCGCCGTTCGTAAATAAGGGCAAATACGTGGGGTCACAGTAAAGTTGAATAAAACACGCCCACATCATCCAAATTTGAATTAGGCGGGCTTACGCCGGACCACATACGTTACGCCGCCGTATCTTAGGGCGCAAGTTCTTTCTGAATACGGAACTTGCGCCCTAATTTACGGCGGCGTAACGTATCGGAGATACGTTACGCCCGCACAACATTACGCAGGGCTATCTGAATCTAGCCCAGTGTCTCCGAGAGGTTTCTATTTCTCCTTCTGAGGAGAAAAGAGCGGTCACATGGGTTTCCAATAGTGACTACAAGTGGCTGTTTCAACACATATTATACACAGGCATGGCCGCTGTTGTCACCATCAGGAATGACTTGAGAAATGTAATGCAGCCATCACTGGAGTCTGGAGAGCCCATAGAAAGGAAGTGGATTGTACAGAGGTTGCTGAATATCAGAAATGTTATTAAAGAAAAATGGTAATTGTAAGAGTAAAACAGGGTTCACACCAATGAACTGCGTTTTGAGTGCATCATGGTTGTAGCCCCATTTTACATGCTATTTTATGTGCACTCCCATTGACTTCTACTAGTTTGTGTGTTTTCTGAAAGTCCATTAAAGATTCAGCAAAATATAAACAAAATATCATCCAAATAGGCTCTTTCAGACCTGTGTGGCTGCATTCTGCGAGTAGAACAGACTATTAATTTCAGTGTGCTGCCAAATCCACAGAAACGAGGGAAAAAATGACCCCCGTACTTTAAAAAAAAAAAATCCGCAGCTGTAACACCATGCGGTTTAGCACCCTCACAGTTGCCAAAATGTGGTGGTGCCATTTAGAATAATAGCACCCTCATGCATCTTCTAAAGTTCAATATTGCGTATGTTCCTGACCCTCAGATATGTGAACCTAGCCTGGGAATTTGCATCTGCTTGAGTTTTTGGGCCTTCTTTATACTACTGCGAATTTCCAGCCAGTGTGCTGCCATGCATAATAATGGAAATTACATTATTCTGTTTCATTTACATCAATGCAGTGCATGGCAGTTCGCTTTTTAACTGCTTCCCGCCCAGTTGTCATTTGACAATAGGGTGGGCAGGAAATGATTAAAAATGACTGGGTTTACTGGCCTGCTTCTGGTACCTTGTGATTGCTGTGCCCAATCACAGCAGATCGCATGACAATTGTAAACAATGGATGGCTTCCTTTCATGTGTTGCAAGCTGTGATTGGTCACAGTGATCACATGGTAAAGACAGGGCCAATTACAGCCCATCTGTACCATGTGATTAGCTGTGGCCAATCACAGCTGATCATCACAACAAGACACACTGTATGAATCAGTTTCATTCAGTTAAAATGGTTGCTTATACCAGTGAAATTCATTGGTATAAGCAATCATAATGTGTAAAAAAAAAAAACTGATCACTTCCCCAGAGTAGTACAGTGTTAGGCCCCGTACACACGACCGAGTTTCTTGGCAGAATTCAGCCAAAAACTCGATCGGAGCTGTATTCTGCCGAGAAACTCGGTCGGGTGTACACTTTTGGCCGAGGAAGCCGACGAGGATCTCGGCGAGGAAATAGAGAACATGTTCTCTATTTCCTCGTTGTTCAATGGGAAATTTCGGCTCGCCGAGATCCTCGGCGGCTTCACAAGGAACTTGACGAGCTTTGGTGACAGAATGTTAAAAATAAATATACAAAATTAAACAAAAGTGATTATTTTCTATTTTTTTAACCACTTAAGGACCGCCTACTGCACATATACGTCGGCAGAATGGCACCGCTGGGCACAAGCACGTACAGGTACGTCCTCTTTAAGTGCCCAGCCGTGGGCGCACGCCCGCATCGCGCACCTGCGACCCGGTCCGAAGCTCTGTGACCACGGGACCGGTGGACCCGATTGCCGCTGGAGTTCCCGCGATCGCGATTTTTTTTTATAATAATGCAATAAAACTATCCCCTATTTTGTAAACCCTATAAATTTTGCGCAAACCAACCAATAAACGATTACTGCGATTTTCTTTACCAAAAATAGGTAGAAGAATACGTATCGGCCTAAACTGAGGAAAAAAAATGTTTTTATATATTTTTGGGGGATATTTATTATAGCAAAAAGTAAAAAATATTGATTTTTTTTCAAAATTGTCGCTCTATTTTTGTTTATAGCGCAAATAATAAAAACTGCAGAGGTGATCAAATACCACCAAAAGAAAGCTCTATTTGTGGGGGAAAAAAGACGCCAATTTTGTTTGGGAGTCACGTCGCACAACTGCGCAATTGTCAGTTAAAGCGACGCAGTGCCGAATCGCAAAAACTGGCCAGGTGCTTTAGCTGCCTAAAGGTCCGGGTCTTAAGTGGTTAGGTTTCTTCATTTTCCAAAACATTGTGACAAAAAAATTACAACTTTAAAAAAAAACTCACTGTGCCTTTTACAAGGTAAATTTTTTTTACTTTCCAAAAAGCAGTGATTTGGGGGATATTTGCTCTGTCCTGGCATTTTCAGGTCTCAAGAAATGAGGCTGTCAGTACATCAGGATCGATCAATGTTCAAATATACTGTATATATAGTTTGTGGAATCTATAACTTTCCTACAGACTAAATAATAAACACTGATTTGGGTTATTTTCACCAAACAAATGTAGCAGAATACATATGTACATCCAGGACGTGACTGCGAGAGAACCCGAGCCTGCCCGACTATACACGAGTGTACTGTGCTCGGTATATGCCGGCGCAGTAGTTCAAACTCGGCGCGGGAAGCGGGTATCGGCGTATATCGCGCACCCGCAATTTTGCCCTGAATTTCAGGGCAAAAAATTGTGCGGTATACGCCGATAAATACAATATTTATTTGCAAAATTGTATAACAGAAACGGAGAGAATTTATTTTTCTTCAATGTTTTAATTTTTCTTTTCATTTATTTAGAAAAAAAAAACAGCAGTGATTAAATACCACAAAAAGAAAGCTCTATTTGTGTGAAAAAAATGATAAAAATGTAATTTGGGTACGGTGTTGCATGACCGCACAATTGTCATTCAAAGTGTGACAGAGCTGAAAGCTAAAACTTGTCTTGGGCAGGAAGGGGGTAAAAATGTCCGGTATTGAAGTGGTTAAAAAGGCGCATGTGCATCTTTTAGTGCAGCATCATGCATTTTTTGCCCCCTAGACTTTAATAGGTATGTACAAAAAGTGCATGGAAAATGCATAGGAACACATATACATGAATTTTAATTGTCTTTTTTCATACAAAAAAAATAAGTATGAAAATCAAAAACACATAAACGCGGGAAAAACGCACTGAAAATATAAGATTATGCAGCTGCATTCGTCTGACCTTAATTTTTACCATTTTCAAACAGTTTTTTTTTTTAATTATTATTATTATTATTATTATTATTATTATTGGATAAATGTCTTCTAATAATTGACTCTTCCAGTGAAGTTTTTGTATGTTTTTATTTTGTAATGCTGTTTATTGGTAATATTACCTACAGCTTATTTAAAATGTTTCATCAATTATTTTATATATATATAATTTTTTTTGCATAATAAACTTATTTCAGAGTTTCTGACCTTATTTCTTTACTGTTACTTTTAGCAAGTTTGGTGTCAGCGATCATTATTATTATCTTTAGAGTTTATTTTTCTATTAATAGTTTAAACATTTTAGACTCAAATCCCAAACATGTGCAAAGTACATAACATAAGGAAGAGCTCCGTGTTTGTGTAAAGGATCGGATCGGTTTGCAGAGAACAAATAAACACTTTTCTGAAGCTTGTAGAGTTTCTGCATCCCGCCGGCAGTGCAGCGCGCCTCCCTGCCCTCCGTGAAGCCCGGGCTTTAGGTAACAGCCGTGTTTTGGCTTTTCATGATCCAGTTTTCATGATGGACCAAAATACAATCCTATTAATAACATCCTGGGAAAATGACTGGCTGTCAGCATCCAGGAATGAGAACGGGCAGATTTAGTTCATTGTCAATCAGACCCTCCGGAGACGGTTCAAATATAGATTCTTCTAAGTGTTCCAGTCCAACATTATCAGCTGGTATTATTGTGTCTATATATATTTATTGGATTTCTTCCCTTGTCTCTGAATAATGTATCAAACAAGTTTTACATCAATTCACATGTAACAGTTATTAAAGTGGAGTTCCACCCATAAATGGAACTTCCACTTTTTGGAATCCTTCCCCTCCCTCCGGTGTCACATTTGGCACCTTTCAGGGAGGAGGAGGGAGCAGATACCTGTGAAATACAGGTATTTTCTCCCACTTCCAGGCATAGATCACTGCGGTCACTGTGGTGACCTACGCCACGTCCGGCACCTACTCCGTCCCCCCCTCCCGCTGTCTTCTGGGAGGCACACAGGTCCCAGGAGACAGCAGGGACCATTGGAAGTGTGCAGCACGACTCACGCATGCGCAGTAGGGAACCAGGAAGTGAAGCCGCAAGGCTTCACTTCCTGATTCCCTTACCGAAGATGGCGGCGGCAGCACCTGAGAGGTGAGGGAGAGATCGGCTTCAGGTGCTGACATCGCGGGCTCCCTGGACAGGTAAGTATCCACATATTAAAAGTCAGCAGCTGCAGTATTTGTAGCTGCTGACTTTTAATATTTTTTTTTTTCGGTGGAACGCTGCTATAAAGATGAATTCCAACCAGATAGCAGTATAACCAGTTGAAGTGCTTTCATATTAACAAAACCTGGCTGTGATTCTGTTTGGATAGTCTTGTGATTTATACACTCTTTGCATGCTATATAGACAACACGGGGACACCACTGCTCATTGTTGCACTCTTTCATATTTGCGTGTCACCTGGCTATTCACTAGACTATGAATGAGTGTCATCACATTGCTCAATTACCCTGTGGAGACCTGTCCCACATTCCCCAGTGCCTGAAACATTAAAAGATGGGAATGAGGGGCACCTACTAGCAAATATAGGCAGGCATATGACACGCCCCCTGCCACGCCTCCTTAAAGAAAAAAAAGTTAATTAAATCCTTAAGTGCTTTTTTTTTACCACTACTATTCCTTTATATTGGCTTTTAAATTAGAAAAATGCAGCAATTTAGAATTTGGATGAAATGTTTAGCACTGAGAAACACTTTTTGAAAGATAAAAAGTGCATTTTATATATAACTATATAGATCAGACCAAAATGAGGGACAAATAAGGAGGAAAGAGGGACATTGCTCCGAATCAGGGACAGTCCCTCGAAATCAGGGACAGTTGGGAGCTATGGTAAAGGCACAAAGCTTTTTACCTTCATAAGCCCCCTCTTAATCCAGCAATGTCAACGAGAGCGTTTTGCAGGTAAGTGTCACATAATGTGCTAGTATACAATGCATTGAATAGAGACCCAGTGATGGTGTCTAAAATAAGGTAATAATATAATAAAAGCAGGAAGGTTTTATTCTAAATGTAATTAGCATGTTGATGAGGGGAAGGGAGGAACCATTGACTATGCTGGGGAAAAATATAAGCAGATTAAACTTTGTTTTAATAAATTTTTTTATTTTTATTTTAATGAAGCCATAACTGAACTAAGCCATGTTTTGCATGCACGCTACTTCAAAGAAATCACCCTAATTAAATGGCAGAAATTACTTAAAGTGGAACGCCACCCGAATGGGGGAAGTCTCGCTTTAAGGCTCTCTCCCCCCTCATCCAAGAATGGCACTTTTGGGGAGGGGGCGAGGTAGGTTCCTGAATTTGACAGCATCCCTATACTATATTGACCAGTGTGTTGCTTAACACGGACCTGAAGATCTCTTCTTTCCTGCTGCTGGCACTACTCTGGAGACCGCAAGCCGGGATAAGAGGTGGAGTGCAGTTGGTATTGCTTGGCATTGGACAGGAGCCAACACCACAGAGGCATCGCCATTTGCGGTTCCCTACTACAGGTCCAACTTTACAAGTAGCCCCTCTGCATTGCTCTCTGTTTAATGCTCTGGAATGGCTTGTCAGCAAGGCCAGACCGCGATCCACCAGTCACCTGTCTGGGATCTACTGGTAGATTGCAATCTACAGGTTGCTGACCCCAGCTATAGACTGTATAACAGGAGAGGTGAGTCGTCTCCCCTTTCGCTTTTTACTTGTCCTTGCTGTCTCCCCGTGGTGGCTGTTTTTTTTTCTATATAGACTACCAGCAGGATTAAACACCATAGATTGAGCTAAATCGTATTGATAAAGTCTGGACATCCCACTACTACTTATTTCACAATATAATATATACTACAACACAAAATTTGGAGGAAAAATCTAAGAGGACTGCTTGCAGGGGAAATTCTAACCGATGCCATGTACACACGATTGGAATTTCCGATGGGATAAAATCTGATGGAATTTTCCGTCGGAATTCCATTCAAGCTGTCTTGCATACACACTGTCAGGCCCCGCACACACGTCCGAGGAACTCGACGGGCAAAACACATCGTTTTGCTCGTCGAGTTCCTTGTGAAGCCGTCGAGGATCTCGGCGAGCCGAAATTTCCCATTGAACAACGAGGAAATAGAGAACATGTTCTCTATTTCCTTGCCGAGATCCTCGTCGGCTTCCTCGGCCGAAAGTGTAGACACGGCCGGGTTTCTCGGCAGAATACAGCTCCGACCGAGTTTCTGGCTGAATTCTGCCGAGAAACTCGGTCGTGTGTACGGGGCCTCAGACCAAATTCCGGCCGTCCAAAACGCAGTGACGTAAAACACTACGACGAGCCGAGAAAAGTTAAGTTCAATGCTTCCGACCATGACTTGATTCTGAGCATGCATGTTTTTTTCTCAATTGGAGTTCCATACAGACGATCGGAATTCCGTCAGAAAAAAAATAAAACATGTTCTATTTCTAAACTCCGACTGAAAAAAGTCAGATGGGGCCCACACACGGAATATCCGATGAAAAAATTCCGTCTGACCTTTTTCATTGGAAATTCCGATCATGTGTACAAGGCATAAGTATTTATAAAGAGACCAGGGGGAAGTTAGCAAGAGGAGGGGCAGTTGTGAGATCACAAAAAATACAGTGGAATTTCGACATCCCTCTGCCTTCTTCGTTAATCGCAGCAGACCCTACATATAGATATAGGGCCTGATCCACAAAAGGGATACGCCGGCGTATCTACTGATACGCCGTCATATCCCTGTTTCTATCTATGGAACTGATCCACAGAATCAGTTTCACATAGATAGGCAGAAGATCCGACATGTGTAAGGGACTTACACTGTCGGATGTTAGGATGCAGTACCGCAGCCGCCGCTGGGGGCATTTCTCATCGAAATCCTGCGTCGGGTATGCAAATTAGCACTTACGGAGATCCACGAAGCTTTTACGCTTCGTTTTTTCTCCGTAAGTATTAGTTTGCCGTCGCAAAATTAGGGCTGCTTTTACAAGGTGTAAACTGTTTACACCTTGTAAAAGTATACCCTTCTATCCCGCGTCGCTGTAATTTTTTTTTTTTTTTTCCCCGCCGCAACTCTTTTTTTTTTTTACGCCTGTCGCGATTCTCAAAACCCGGCAAAAACTTAAAACCGCGCAAAGCACGTCGGGAAAATAACGTTGGGAGCTTGCGCAGTATGTCCGGCACGGTAGCGCGCCTAATTTAAATGGGACTCGCCCCATTAGATTAGGAACGCCTTGCGCCGGACGGATTTAAGTTACACCGCTCAAAATTTCTAGGTAAGTGCTTTGTGGATCGGGCACTTAGGTAGAGATTTTGCGGCGGTGTAACTTAAACAGGAAAAATTAAGTTACGCCGGGTTTTTGTGGATCAGGCCCTGAGTTCACAGACTTCACAATAGGAGGGGTTGAGACATATACCTTTCCTCCTGTCTCTTTATGGTGTTTTTTTTTTCTTAGACTGCTATTTGAAGTAAAACACCGAAAATGTATACAAATTGTACTGTTAAGACTTGTCAAGGCTCAGTCATCATATCACTATCTATTATACAGTACATTATAAAACACTGGAAGACAATTTAAATGGTTTGCTTGCAGAAGAAACCTATTAATAAAAACAAATAAATAAATACTAATACAGGGAGTTTGGACATATGGGGAAGATCAGCAAGGGAAGGGGCAGTCGCAAAATCACCTAAAATTAGTTCAGGCCCAGGATATGTCCCAAGAAGGAGGATCCGAGAAACAGATAATGGAAAAACAGCAAGGAAACCAGGTGAGACAGACGGAAGTAAAGGGGAGGGAGATAGGGTGTCGGGAATCCTTTGTTCTTTTGATTTCCCAACTTCCCTATGGGGTTTAATCCCCCCTCCAAACCCACCCTACAAAAAAGGTATAGGGTTTCAAAGGAGATCAAATGATATTGTGCAGGTATAATATTCCAACAGGAGACACATATAGCACTAGATACAAATGTTACATTTTACAAAATCCTATCCAAAATGGTACTATGGAGACTCCCCAATTAGAAGAGCGAAAAAGGTAGCAATAGGACTGGCAAGAGACCTTAGATTCATATCGCAAGATAGGAAAGTGGACCCGGAAGGACGTTATCTATTTCTGAAAGGAAACCTACAAGGGATGGAATGTACATTGGCTAATGTATACTGTCCCAATAAAAACTCAATAGGCTATCTCAAAGAGGTTCTTGGCAAACTAATGGCAAACTTGACTTCAAGAAAGGCAAATTCATTTTGGCAGGTGACTTCAATTTCTGTATGGATCCATGAATAGATAGTACGTCACATGCACTGGGGACTGTTGACTATCAATTAAGCTATTAAGAAAAAACGACATCAATGCAAACTGGTGGATGTTTGGAAAGCTCAGCTAGAAAGGGATTACCCATTCCATTCCCAGTACACAATACATATTCAAGGTTAGATTATATCCTGGTGGAACATAGACTCCTGGAAACAGTTGAAAAAGCATCTATTGAAATAGCATCACTCTCAGATCACACCCCAGTAACAGTGAAGTTGAGACTTTGGGGAACAAAGAATGGGATAAATACATGGAGGCTAAACGAAGATCTGATACAAGATATAGAAACAGGAGATAAAATAAAAAAGAAAATAGAACAATGCTTCCAGCTGAACAAGTCTCCTGAGGTGTCACAAGCTACAACATGTAAAGTACATGAAGCCTATATAAGAGGCATGTTGATATCGAAAGAAGAGGGAAAAAGCAATAGAAATAAAAAAGGTCAAAAAAATAAATATATGAGCTGGAACAGATACAAAAAAAGAAAGTAGACACTGAAGTTCAACAGACATTAATAATAAAAACAAAAAGATACTAACTAAAAGACTTAATGGAACAAGAAGCAGGCAAGGTCTTTAATAAGGTGACGCAAGATAGATATAAATGGGGGAGTAAACCATCTATAGAAAAGATAAAAAACAAGAAAGGAGAGATGGTGTATTTAACATCAGAAATTGCAAAGATTTTCTAAAGTTATTAAAGCAGCCTATATTCAGTAAGGGAAAAAGAGATACGTGAAGCAGAGGTAAAAAGGAAACAACAAATACAGAATAACCTAAGAGAAGCAAAATTGCCCAGAATCTCGGTAGATAAACTGCTGGATCTGGAGGAGATCAGAAAAGCAATAAATAGTACATCAACAGGGATGAGCCCTGGACCGGAAAGATTCACAATTAGATATTATAAAACATTTAAAGAGCAACTAATTCCAAAAAAATGTATACCTGAATAAATTAGAGGAGGAGGAGGAAATGAGCAGAGAGTCATTATTGGCGTATATGTTACAATCATACCTAAACAGGGAAAAGATATAAAGTTTTGCTTATAGACCAATAGCATTGTTAATTTTAGCGACAAGAATAAAAACAGTAAGAGCTGGAGTTGATCCACAGAGATCAGACCGTGGATCCAGGGCGGGCAGCTCGGCAGACGGGTGAGTGTGCGGGCGGGCAGCTCGGTGGACGAGTAAGTGTGCATGCGGACATGTGAGTGTGCAAGCGGGTGGGCAGCTGGGCTGGAGGGTGGGGGAGCAGAAAGATGACACCAGCACCAACACCAGCCATTTCCCTGATAAATTGTCCCCAAAAAAAACATTTTCTGGCAGTGCCCCTCCCGAGACTAGACTCTGAATCTGCCCCTGGATCAGACAGGGTTTATACCAAGAAGAGAAGGTAAAGATATATGTATAAGAACATTACCATTGTTACATAAAGGGAGAGGAAGAACACCCCCAGCTCTACTCCTGTCAATAGATGCCAAAAAGGCTTTTGACAGGGTATTTATGATGGATACAATAGAAAACTTGGGAATAGGACCCAAAATAACCAAATGGATTAAAATCTATATAATCATACTACCGCATTGGTAAAGGTCAATGGAAGTGGGATGTTATCCATATATATATACATATAGATGTTTTGGTCTCTTTGGGGGAATAAGAAATAAAAAAGTATGTGTTCTCCAAAAAAAATTGGGGGGACGGGATTTTTGCTGACACATAATGCTCACGGATTTTGGGGGAGGGGGTTACCATTTAGCATCTTCGCCCAGGGTGCTAGATGACCTTCCCTCTGCACTGGTGACCAGGTCTCATAAATGGTGTGATTTGATAGGCAGGTGTGTATCAGGAGACAATCAAGAACTAACTGCCATGATCTCAGAAAATGGATTCTAAGGGTGCTCACACACTATTCAAAATGTTCTTTATTGCAATCAAATCTAGTCAAAGCAAGCATTTGTGGGTTCATTGTTCAATGCTTTCGATCGATTTTTCCAGCTGTTCAAAAAAAAAAGAAAAAAAAAGAAGAGAAGATATCGGCAATCATTATAGGTTGCGAAACATGAAACTGGTGAGATATCTTCAACATTACAGAACAAGTCCAGTTGAATGTGACTGCCCCAGAGTCTCTATGATTCATATTTTGACATATGATTTCTGATTTTAAATGATAAAATATGGGTTTGGGGAAATACTGATCTAGATTTCAGGTAGGCCAGAATTGAGAGTCAAATGAATGTTTCCCCAGTCTCGAGGGAAAGGGACCTTAAGGCTGGATTCACACATGTGCGGTGTGAATTCCAGCTCTGTCTTCTCTGCGAAGAGAAAAAACAGCTGTTCAGCGGTTCCTCTCTGTTGTAGGTGAGGATCAGCTGAGCAGGGACAGGTGTAGTGAGGAGGGGGAGCGAATGCCTGTTCACAACGGAACGCATCTGCAAATCACATGCATTCCCATAGAAGATAATGTGCTTGCAATTCACACCGCAATGCCCAGAAAACGCGCATGTTTTTTGGGCAATGCAAAGTGCGAATGCAACGCACATATGTGAACCAGCCTCATTCAAATGAACGTATTTTAAAATGTCCTGCGAATCTGATGCGGTATAAGTCACATTCAATTCGCATAGGTGTGAACCCAGCCTAAGGGAATAGCTGTCAAAACAAAAAGATATTCCTGAGTACAAATGACCCAAAAACAATCAGTTGAGTTTAATAAGTAAAAACCCTTGAAAAAGGGACAATCCTGGGTACACTGAAATGGTATGAGGCAGTGGGTTATTGTCATTCTCCTGTGGGACAAAACGTGAAAGTTAAATAAACGACTCTTCCATGTTTACAAGGCCTGCAGAAACCTACAAGTATACTATTGTGAAGAGACAAAATCTGTTTACCCAGGTGAATAAGAGTCAACACTCCTGTATACTCACTTTATTGACAGAGACCTCTATTGTTCACCTTGCTGAGAAATACTAACAACAGTAACAACAGTAACCAAAAGTCAACATTGTGGTATATTTCTAAAAGTGTTTTAGAGTCACAGAGAAATTCATTTATTGTTGCAATATTTTATAGGACAAAATCATTCACACTTTTGGAGACGCTTTTGGAAAAGAGACATCACTGTTTCAATATACGTAGATATGGTAAAATGATATGACTCGGTCATGATCAAGATACTGTTGCCATTTTTTATGTTTGGTTGTAATCCTTATCCTAAGGCCTCTTCCACACGGGGCGGATCCGCTTGCAGCAGTCCGCCAGCTCAGCGGGAGATCTCTCCGTTGATCTCCGCTAAGCCAGCGGATGACAGGCCCCTCTCTGCTCACTGAGCGGAGAGGGGCTTGTCGAGCGCCGCTTTCTCCTATGGAGAGATCGGACGAAAACGGACAACATCGGTCCGATCCTTCATGGACGGATGCCGACGTGTTGCCATCCGTCTGATTTTAGCGGAACTGATCGGATGTCAGCAGACATGTCACCGCTGGCATCCAACGCTACATAGAGAAGCATGGAGCGGCCGTTCAGATCCGCCAAAAAAAAAAAAAAGGGGGGGGACCCGAACGGTCTGGTAGTGTGAAAGGGGACTTAGAATTATGTGTGTTTCATAATCTATACATTGTCAGAAGTAAGATGGAAAGTGTATCTCAACATTTTAAGGTGTATAATTAATATTTTAATATGGATTGCTAGATAAAATTTACACCTCTTTTAGGCAGGGTTTTATGTTTAAATTGCTAATATGCCAAAGATTAAAAATATATATATATTCCCTCTTAATAAAATGACATTTAAATCCATCTATTGATACAAATATTTTTTCCGCTATAAGATTTAATCAAAGCAATCCACCTTCTATTCCCAGAAAACCTTATAATAGGGATTGCTAGTCTTAGAGTGCCATCTGGTGGTCAAGTTAAGTTATTGACTAGGCAAACAAATAGTCAATAATATTACCCTCCAGTCAGAGGTGAGTAAATATTCTAAATTACATAATCACTAGATTAAGGCAGTTTTAAGGATATAAAAGGGGAAGCTCAGAGAGAGACTGGATTCTCCTCGTCATCAGATCAGCATTGGGGTTATCATTATTAGACTCCATCTTGAGCTTCAGCCATCATCATCATCCTTATTAGCGCGCTCTCATACAGCTCGCTCTCTTAGTTTGAGATATTTGATCGATCTCCTTCAAGGTCCTACTATGGTGTGGTTCTTAACTCAACATCAATAACTCTTTGGGTATAGTATAATTTGCTCATTATTTTATAAATACCATCTTACTTCTGAGGTTAACAACTTTGCGTTATTATCTGAATGATAGATTTGCTTGCTTAATGTCAGATTCCTCTCACGGTATCATAACCCCCAAGGATAAGATCATTAAATTTTAATTTTTCATTCAATTTTTCTCCTACTGCAGGGAAGTCATAGGTACAGTCTGTTAAACACATATTTATTTATCAGCTAGGTTTAGTGATATTTGGTTATTATATCTATAAGTGGAACTTGAAGTTAATTCAATCTAGTTCCCCGGCATATTTATATTTTGGCCATGTAAAGAGAAGACATTTTTTTTTAAATGAAGGCAGATCACTAGAAAGCAAAGGGCCCAGTGAGGTCCTTTGAAATGTCAGCAGTATGAATAGTAGAATCATGAGAGCGCTACTCATTCATGAAAAGTCCAGTAAGTTTTTCTTTAACCACTTGCCGCATCACGCATTACGTACTAGGTACATGATCCAGCACTTCCAGGTAGGGGGCGCGCACATGCGCCGCCAGCAACCCGGCTGTGCTGTGATTATATGCAGCAGATGCCAATCACTGGGTGCCTGCCAATGGATGGTCGCTGACACCCGACGATCGTCAGACAAGGCATAGCTTTTTCTTGTCAGCGGGGAAGTTATAGATTTTCTTTCCCCTAAAGCAGGACAAAGCAGCACACATAGTAAACCAAAACACTAGTTAGGCACACATTTAACCCTTTGCTCGCCCTAGCTGTTAAACCACTTCCCAGCCAGTGTCAACAGAACAGTGACAGTTTATATTTTTAGCACTGATCACTGTATTAGTGTCACTGATGCTGCGTACACACGACCGTTTTTCGGGGTGGAAAAAATTACTTTTTTTTTATTTCATTAACCACTTCAGCCCCGGACCATTTTGCTGGTCAATGACTGGGCCCCTTTTTTGCGATTCGGCACTGCGTCGCTTTAACAGACAATTGCGCGGTCGCGCGACGTGGCTCCCAAACAAAATTGGCATACTTTTTTTCCCACAAACAGAGCTTTCTTTTGGTAGTATTTGATCACTTCTGCGGTTTTTATTTTTTGCGCTATAAACAAAAATAGAGCGACAATTTTTTTAAAAAAAATAATATTTTTAACTTTTTGCTATAATAAATATCCCCCAAAAATATATAAAAACAAAATTTTTTCCTCAGTTTAGGCGGATACGTATTCTTCAACATTTATTATGTAAAAAAAATTGCAATAAGAGTTTATTGATTGGTTTGCGCAAAAGTTATAGCGTCTACAAAATACGGGATAGTTTTATGGAATTTTTTTAATATTTTTTTTGTTACTAGTAATGGCGGCGATCAGCGATTTTTATCGGTACTGCGACATTATGGCGGACACTTCGGAACACTTTTGACACATTTTTGGGACCATTGGCATTTTTATTATATTTATTTTTATTATAAAAATGCATTGGTTACTGTAAAAATGTCACTGGCAGGAAAGGGGTTAACACTAGGGGGCGAGGAAGGGGTTAATTATGTTCCCTAGGTGTGTTCTAACTGAAGGGGGGTGGGACTGACTAGGGGAAATGACAGATCGCTGTTCATACATTGTATGAACAGTAATTTCTCCCCCTTACAGGACCGGGAGCTGTAACGAGCGATCGCGGGTGCCTGGCGGTGATCGCGCCTGCCGACACGCTCGCGGCACCAGGGGCGAGTGCGCGCACCCCTAGTGGCTGAAATGCAAAATCACGTAATATTACGTGATTTTGCGCAGCGAGCCGACCTGCCGCCCTAAAACTGCGGCGGCTGGTCGGAAAACGGTTAAAAACAATCGTGTGTGGGCTCCAGAGCATTTTTCACGACGTAAAAAATGGCCATTAAAAATTTAGAACATGCTCAAATTTTTCACGTTGTTTTTAATATTGTCGTTTTTAACGTCGTAAAAAATGGTCGTGTGTGGGCTTTAACGACGTGAAAAAATCGGGCATGCTGAGAAGAAAGTTATGAGACGATATCGCTCGTTCTGGTAAAACTAGCATTTGTAATGGAGTAAGCACATTCATCACGCTGTAACAGACAGAAAAGCGCAAATCATCTTTTAATTAAATCAGCAAAAGCAGCCCCAAGGGTGGCGCCATCCGAATGGAACTTCCCCTTTATATTGCCGTTGTACGTGTTGTAGGTCACTACGCTTTGCTAGAGCATTTTTTTTCACGATCGTGTGTAGGCAAGGCCAGTTTAACGATCGGGTTGAAAAAAACGTTGTTTTTTCTAGACCATTAAAAATTTCATTTTTTACATCCTGAAAAACAGTCGTGTGTACGCGGCATGATTCCTAAAAAGTGTCATATATTGCAGTGCCACTATAAGTTGCTGATTGCTGCCATTACTAGTAAAAACGAAAATAAATAAATATAAATTTCCTGTATAAATATCATAGTTTGTAGACGCTATAAATTTTGCGCAAACCAATCTATAAATGCTTATTCGGATTTTCATTTACCAAAAATATGCAGCAGAATACATATTGCCCTAAATTTATGAATTAATTTAGATTTTTTAAATCTTTTTATGGGACATGTTTAACAACAAACACAATTTTTTGGTTTATAGCGCAAAAAAAAAAAAAAAAACGTGGTGATCAAATACCACCAAAAGAAAGCTCTATCTATGGAGAAAAAAAAGGACATAAATGACATGTCCACGCAATTACCAGTTAAGGTAACGCAGTGCCGTATCATGAAAAATGGCCTGGTCATGAAGGGGGGTACATTTTCTGGAAGTCAAGTGCTTTCAGGGGCTTATCAGTCACACTTCATCGGGGCTAGGAATGATGGATTAAAATAAAAACTAGACCGATACAGGCTTCTTGGGTGATTGATCAAAAGTAGGAATCACGGTTTAACCACTTGCCGCCCGCCAATGACATATTGACGGCGGCAAAGTGGTTGTCTGATCCTGACCGGACGTCATATGACGTCCTCAGGATTCTGAGCCGCTGCGTGCCCCCGGGGGCGCGCATCGCGGCGATCGTTGTTGCGGGGTGTCAGTCTGACACCCCGCAACACCGATCTTGGTAAAGAGTCTCTCACGGAGACTCTTTACCACGTGATCAGCCGTGTCGAATCACGGCTGTTCACGGTGTAAACAGGAAAAGCCGTTGTCGGCTCTTCCTCACTCGCGTCTGACAGACGCGAGTAGAGGAGAGCCGATCTGCGGCTCTCCTGACAGGGGGGGTTCGCGCTGATTGTTTATCAGCGCAGCCCCCCCTCGGATCGCCACATGGACCACCAGGGATGCCCACCCTGGACCACCAGGGTGGGCAAAAAAAAAGTCTGTAAAAAAAAAAAAAAGTCTGTCAAAAAAAAAAGCATTAAAAAAAAAAAAGATGCCAATCAGTGCCCACAAATGGTCACTGACTGGCAACATAGCTAAATCAGTGCCGCCCCAGTGTCCATCAGTGCCACCCCACATTGTCCATCAGTGCCACCCTACAGTGTCCATCAGTGCCACCCCACAGTGCCCATCCATGCCCAGTGCCCACCTATCAGTGCCCATCTGTGCCACCCATAAGTAGCCATCAGTGCCACCCATAAGTGCCGCCCATGAGTGCCCATCTGTGCCGCCTATGAGTGCCCAGTGCCGCCCATCAGTGCCCATCAGTGCCGCCCATGAGTGCCCATCAGTGCCGCCCATGAGTGCCCATCAGTGCCGCCCATGAGTGCCCATCAGTGCCGCCTATGTGTGCCCATCAGTGCCGCCTATGTGTGCCCATCAGTGCCGCATACAAGCGCCGCCAATCAGTACCACCACATCTGTGCCCGTCAGTACTACCTCATCGATGCCCATCAGTGCCATCTCATCGGTGCCCATCAGTGCCGCCATATCAGTGCCCGTAATTGAAAGAAAACGTACTTATTTACAAAAAAATTAACAGAAAAAATAAAAACATATTTTTTTTCAAAATTTTCAGTCTTTTTTTAGTTGTTGCGCACAAAAAAAAAATCGCAGAGGTGATCAAATACCACCAAAAGAAAGCTCTATTTGTGGGGAAAAGAGGACGCCAGTTTTGTTTGGGTACAGTGTAGCATGACCGCGCAATTGCCATTCAAAGTGCGACAGTGCTGAAAGCTGAAAGCTGAAAATTGGCTTGGGCGGGAAGGTGTATACGTGCCCTGTATGGAAGTGGTTAATTGGTTTTGGAAGGCTATATGAAGGCTATATAAATATTTTTTACATTTTTAAAGTGGGGCTCTATCCAACGCTGTATCCTGGCCTAGGCACAACAAGGCCCAGGCCTAGGGCAGCACTTTGCAGGGGGGCAGCACGAAAAAAGTCCCCACTGGCTTGCGTTACACCGTTAGGCAAATTAGTTTAGTGCCCCCATAAAGCGGCCGCACTTCTTCCGTAACTGTGGGGGGTGCTGCTTTCTAATTTTGACTGTCCTATCATCCTGGACCACAAACCTTCCTTACCGTGCTATATATTTTTGCTGCACCATTGGAATGGCTATACCTTCTTAGTCCTCTCTATAACATTTTTAGAATTGTGTGCTTAAAGTAGAACTATAGGCAACACTTTTTTTTTTTCATTTTGGACAGAGTAAGGGAGGGCTATAGTCCCTGTCAGTTTATTTTTTACCATCCCTGCCCTATTGCGAAGATTTCCTTTCACTTCCTGCCCCATAGCCAAACAGGAATTGAGAGAAAATCTCTGCAAATTAACGGAATCCATTGCACACCCCCACCCCCTTCCCAAGGCCCTCAGAACTAGTGTCCCCACTCGAAAATTCCAGGGCAGGTCTTAAACAGCAAGGGGTGTGGCCACTGGCCTTGACAGGAAAGGGTAGGTTATATTTAAATTAGGGGGTGCACAAGTTTAGTCAGTCCTAGGGCAGCACAAAACCTAAATACACTACTGGCTGTGTCCACACTACACGGGTCAACTGCCTAGGGGAGTGGAGAAAGGAGATATACTTACCTAATCCTCCAATCCTCCCAGCACAGGAGCGGTCTAGTACCCCCGCACTCCAGCGGTCTTAAATTATTGACTGTTCCATCCTGACTTCATCAAGCCCAGAGCAGTCTCCATAGACCAGGAACAGTCCACTGCTGGACCATGGGAGAGCATCTTTTTCCGGTGGAACGAAAGATTGGGGGAGTATGAGCTTTATCCTCATCTCTAGACAAAACAAGCAGTTGACTCATGCAGTACGGGCACAGCCCTATTGCATGGAAAAAATTATTTTTTTGCCTGGAGTTGGGCTTTAAACGACCTTTTTTAACCACTTGCTGCCTGCCCATCGTCAAATGACGGAGGAGCGGTGCAGCTCTCGTTTTGGGAGGACTTTGTATGACGCCGGCTCAGAATGGCCGCTCTCGCACTCGCAGAGTCACAGCCGGTCACATGTAAATGCGGAAGTGCCGGTAATTGGCTCTCCTCGCCTCACACTGACAGAGTGTGTGGTGAGGAGAGCCGATCAGCAGCTTCTCCTCGCAGGGGAGACCAAGGCAGGTAATCAGGGCACTTATTATGGGTGCCCTGATTACAATAAAGCACCAGCAATGCCCATCAGTGAAACAAATCAATGCCCATTACTGATGCCAGTCAGTGTTGCCCATCAATGCCCATCAGTGCCTCCCATCGGTGCCCATCAGTGCAGCCCACCAGTGCCCATCAGTGCTGCCAATCCGTGCTGCCTATCAGTGCCCACCAGTGCCATCTATCAGTGCCCATCAGTGCCGCCTATCAGTGCTCATCGGTGCCGCATATTAGTTCCACCTATCAGTGCCCATCAGTGCGGCATGTTAGTGCCTCCTCATCAGTTCCACCTAATCAGTGCCCGTAAGTGCCACCTCATCAGTGCCCATCAGTACTGCCTATCAGTGCCCATCAGTGTCCCCTCATCACCACACATCAGTGAAGGGCAAACATTACAAAATTTACTGACAGAAACTAAGAAAAACTTATAAAAACTTATATTTCAAAATTATCTGTCTTTTTTGTAAAAACAAACAACAAAAAAACAGCAGTGATTAACTACTTCAGATTCACTCTTTAGCCAAAAGACGGCCACACCGCAGACCTAATTTTCCGGGAGGGCGCCCCCGGACGTCCTCTCGTTCTCACGCGGCCTGCGCGCCCCCTGCAGCGAGTCAATCAGACTCGCTGAATCACAGATCGGAGCAAGGGGTCGATCCCGACCCCTTACCACGTGATCAGCTGTCAGCCAATGACAGCTGATCATGTGATGTAAACAGAGCTGGTAATCAGCATTTTTTCTCCTCACGCTGATAGCTGACCACCGGCAGCTGTTAGAGGGACATCGTTCCTGATCAGGGAGAGCAGCCGACTGCTCACTTGTGCCACCTGTGCCACCTGCCAGTGCCACCTAGCAATGCACAACAGTGCCACCTACCAGTGCCCACCAATGTCACCCATCAGTGCCCACAGTGCCATCTATCAGTGACATCAATAAGTGTCACCTACCAGTGCCGTCCATAAGTGTCACCTACCAGTGCCCATAAGTGCCACCCATCAGTGCCATCAGTGGTACTTATCAGTAACACCCATCAGTGCCACCCATTAGTGCCGCCTTATCTGTGCCCATCAGTACCGCCTTATCTGTGCCCATCAGTACTGCCTTATCTGTCCCCATCAGTGCCGCTTTATCTGTCCCCATCAGTGCCACCTTATCTGTGCCTATCAGTGCCCACCAGTGCAGCCTATCATTGCACACCAGTGCCGCCTCATCAGCGCATATTAATGAAGGAGAAAAATTACCTGTTTGCAAAATGTTATAACAAACTATGAAACGTGAACAATATGATTTTTTTTTCCAAGTTTTCTCGTTTGTTTAGCAAAAAATAAAAACCCCAGCTGTGATTAAATACCACCAAAAGAAAGCTTTATTTGTGTGAAAAATATGATACAAAATGTAATTTGGGTACAATGTAGTATGACCGCGCAATTGTCATTCAAATTGCATCAGCACTGAAAGCTGAAAATTGGTCTGGGCAGGAGGGGGGTTTAAGTGCCCTGTAGGCAAGTGGTTAAATACCCCCTCAAGAAATATCTACTTGTGTAAAGAAAATTATTAAAAATTAATTTGGGTACATCGTTGCATGACCGCGCAATTGTCATTCAAAGTGCGACAGCGCTGAAAAAATGGCCTTGGCAGGAATGGGTTGAAAGGGCCCCGTATTGAAGTGGTTAAAAAGTATTTCTTTCTAGATGCACATCAAGTGTACCTAGAAAGAAATACATTGGTAGCTGTATCTGATGTTTTTGTTTATAAACAAAGCCATAGATAAGCACTGATATGTTTATGTGGCTTTGTTTAAAACACCAAACCATTTATTTGGTTACTTTGGCATATTTCACTGAAGCAGCTCACATAGTGAAATGTAAGGCTAATTTAACACCAAGGGTGAAATTTGTATATTTGCAGTAAAATCAATTTTGGCAAAATCTCTCTGCTCATCCCTGATCTCCTCTTTTCCCCATATTCATTCTTGCCTTTCTATTCTCTCCTCCCTCATTTGCTCATTGGCATGGCTGTGCTGTGCTGGCAATGCTAGAGTGGCCTCCAGTGTCTGGCAGGAAGCTTTTCATAAACAAAGTTCTTATCAACATTAGAAGTACTACAAAAGACTATCTACCTCTTTGGTGCTCCGCAAGATGCAGGCAATTAGTGTGTATCTAAACTGAAACAGTTCTATTGATGTCAAGATTCATGAACACCTGGCCACATAGAAAAATAAAAGGGTTTTACAGGCACATACACATTTTTCTATCATTCGTCAACCATCATTCTTCAACTATCATTCTTCAACCATCATTCTTCAACCATCATTCTTCAACTATCATTCGTCAACCATCATTCTTCAACTATCATTCTTCAACCATCATTCTTCAACTATCATTCTTCAACCATCATTCTTCAACTATCATTCTTCAACTATCATTCTTCAACCACCATTCTTCAACTATCATTCTTCAACCACAATTCTTCAACTATCATTCTTCAACCATCATTCTTCAACTATCATTCTTCAACCATCATTCTTCAACCATCATTCTTCAACTATCATTCTTCAACCATCATTCTTCAACTATCATTCTTCAACCATCATTTTTCAACCATTATTCTTCAACCATCATTCTCTTCAACCATCATTCTCTTAAACCAAGGGTGGCCAACCAGTGGCCCACGGAGCACTCTGATGTGGCCCGAGACCTCCAGCTCTGGAGTGGGGGTTGGCAAGCCCAGATCACAGGTTGCAGACCATCCATAACACAGCATTAGTGTTGTGAATGAAGCTGGTGGTAGAGGAAGAAAGCGTCTGCAGAGCAGAGCCCCATAAGCCAATGCTTCCTCTACAGCGCCGGATTTTGCCACAGGCGGAGTCTATGGAAAAGTTCAGCTTAACCGCAGGATAGACACAGGTGCAGTACGCTGCACCGGCGGTGTGGGCAAACTGAAGCACATCAGTGTGAAAGCAGTCTTAGGCCCTTTTCACACGATCAGCCCGACCCAATCGGATCCTCAATTCACCTCTATAGAGCGGCAGATGTAAAAAGACTTTTGACTGCTTATGCCTGCCTACCTCCAATCCGCAAAAAAACCCCAAAAAAACAGAAGGGAATTTGTCCCCTTCTTCCATCTGGGCGGATCAGATCGGAGGGCCTATAGAATAGCCGTGACCTGTCATCCGTCCCAATCCGCTCATTGTGGCCCGGGACTGGTTACCAAGTTGCTTAAGTGGCCCTCGCTCTTCAAAAGGTTGGGCACCCCTGTCTTAAACTATCATTCTATTTAACTATAATTTTCTTAAGCTATCTTCTTTTCTTTTTAAATCAACTAGCTTTTGATATGTGATAATATGGAAAGAAATTTGTATCTAGCAGATGGAAACAATTGAGTACTGTCCGTGATATATTTTTTATTTGCACTAACATACAAATTTTCAGGCCAAGCTTTCGGGGGAGAGGCGTAGCTTGAAGCTTGGGGACCCCGATGCAAAAGTTGACCTGGCCCCTGGGCTGTTCTCACCCTGTGCTCCTCTCCATTCAGAAAATGGCTCACAGCTTGTCCCCAGCCAATAAGAATGGAGTGGTATGGATCGTGGAAGGCAAAGTGGAAGCCCAGTACTGGAGCGTGGCCCTGGGGCCCTTGGGCAAATCGGAGGTGGACTTTGTGGAGGATATGATAATATGACAGGGAGGCTGCAGGGGCCCCCTGGAGCTAGGGGTGGGGTTGCGATTGTGACCCCTGGAACCCCTTATGCTACGCCCATGTTTCGGGGTATACCCCCTTCTTCAAGGTCCCAGCAGTACTATCTAGCAGATAAAAGTATAAAAGTCTTCATTGAGCTCTTGAAGTTCACAAATAGCTTATGCTGTCCATAAATGATGTGGACTCACTTTCTTTGACACATCTCTTTGTTTACCAGAAGGCCTTTCTCCTCACCACCACTGAACATGTACCCTTGACAGTCACTGTATTGTGGGATTTGATGCCAGACTAGATGAGGCGGCAAGGAACCTTCGATCAGAATCTTCCAGCAAGGTGATTTTGAATGAAAAAGAACACATGTAGGGCTCTTTTAGAGATGGTTCTTGTAATAGGAGTACTTTGGTACTCAGCCTGCCCAGATTGGGGATATACAGTATAGGGAATGATAGGAGCCAGGTGAGGAACATGAACATGGTAGAGGGAGCATGTAAGGAGAAACCCTACTTTGAGATAAAAGAGCATAGCCATCAGATGAGTGATTGGTACCTAAGCTTCCCTTAAGAGGAGGACTACCCTTAGCTGGGGAAGGGGGCGAGAAGGTGAGATTTACCTCTGCATTAGGTAGTAATTTGAACTAATAAGAAACTAAGAAACTGTGTGGACACTAGCTTCCTTCGGTGAAAGAACTGTTAAGTGTTTGACAAAAGATGTGCAACCCAGTTGGAAATCCTGGTCACAGTGAGGTACTCGTTGGTAGCAAGAGCAACCAAGTCTAACTTTTCCTTATTGAGGGAGATGAAGAGAGATTGATAATAAAATGTTCTTCCGGCCAAAGAATGATCACATGTCTCCTTAGGGAAGGGATGGGAGTTAAACTTGTGGAGTTGGCTTCTGGCACTCACCGGTGTCAGGTAGGAACAGCTTATGGGTGCTGCTTCATATATTCATACTCACTTGAAGGCCCAGTCCCTATGTTCAAGGTATTAATCTGGGAAAGCTGAAGTTGAGAAAGGTGTGTAATTTCTAGACCAGTAAGTGATTGACAAAACAGGGTTGACCAGGAAAGGCCCAGGTTCCCTGGGGTCAGAAAGAAGTTGCTGGGCCCTGAGTACAATCAATGCTTCTGACGTAAAAAAAAAATTGAAAAGTTGCCAACTGTAGTGTTCAGCAGTGGTGGTTCTCCCTTTAACACAGGGATCACAGCAAATCCTAAAAATAGGAGTTTTTCTTTACCTGGTAAGAGAGAAAGCAACCACCTAACCGGTTAATGAGAATCCATTTAATTTGCAGACTTTATAGATAGGGGGTATTGTTAAAAACAAAACAAAAAAAAAACTGAGCGACCTTTGTTTGCAGTTGTTTATTTTTGAGCAACAACACGGTGTGAAGCCTGCTTTGCCTTCCTCGGCACAAAACCGGCGCTCTCCCCCCTCCGGCGGCAAAGAGTGCTCACTGAAACAAAAGACATTAGAATTCATTGTTACGAGATTATGGATTCAATAAATTTTCCGTGGCTTGTGTGGAAGGTCGGGGAGTGAGCGTTCTCCAAATGTATTTATCGGGGAGAATTGATTAGAGTATTCAAATGCGTCTAATGCTGCATAATAGCTCCTAAAAGGTGGAATTTGTTTGGCAGTGCGGGGGACAGAACTATTAACTCTGAGTAAACACATGGGGGACTATTTATTAACCCTCACTAGCAACACGCAAAGAGGGCTGAACAAAATGGTGGATGCTCCAGTCCAAGTCCAGCATATCTTCCGCTAGATTCTAGTTTAGTGTTTTAGTGTTGTACGTGACCGCGTTCTTGACGGTCGGAATTTCTGACAACATTTGTGCGACCGTGTGTATGCAACACAAGTTTGAGCCAACATTCCGTCAGAAAAAAAAACACGGTTTTGTTGTCGGAATTTCCGCTCGTGTGTACGCGGCATTACATGTCTGGAGTCTGAACAGTGATACATCAAGTTTGAATCTGAAAAGTGATACAGCACAGACTGCAAGAGGTGATCCACCCTACTATATGTTAAGTTCTCTCTGGAATCTGGCACAAGTAAATTAAAGATAATAAATGTAATAAACTTTTAAGCTGGTTAGAGCTCGATCAACTGAAGAATATCTTTTTTTGGAATGAATGGACTTTCCTGAATGAAATCCACATTCACTGTTAAAAATTTGTGTAGCACCCTCTAGTGTGTGCTACATATAGTGTGTAGGATAGGTAAACCATACTTTGATTCACATTGTAAGCTGGTGAGTTCAGGACTGGGTGACTCATTCTGGCAGCTCTCTGGTGCCTCCCCCTGGTCTGGAAGGTTGGAGAATCTTCTAGAAATAGAGGGCGGGGGTTAGGAGGAGCTACCTTCAATATTTATAAAGGGCTGGCAGGGAGCTGAGCTAACGCCATAAATAGATATGGGCCATGTCAGCAGGGCAGTCAGGTGGAAGATGGAGGTGATGCAGTGTTTAGGAGGCTGTCAGTGGACCTTGAGGCAAACCACTTAGTTTGGGGGGGGTGTACCCTGCAAAAGCACAGATTTCACACAGAGTGAGTAGGTCAACACTGTTAGGGACTAACAAAGGGGGGAGACTGCCACATGTAGCCAGCAGCGTGCGTAAGTCTTCAATACTTCTCAATAGATCTCCTGCGAGTCAGCCAGGAGGGCTGGTGAAAGAGGCAGTTGCAGCCAGGTGGGCAGGCATTGCTTGTAGAGGTGGTGCTGGGAACAGTGACCACAAAATAAGTAGAAGGGAAGGTTACATGTGTTACATGCGTGAAGTAGAAGGGAAGGTTACATCATGTGTGCCACTGTTAAGGGACTGTGAGTTCCTGCCTGTAATGGGCTGCTGCTGAACTGACAAGGATACTGCCAAGTTCCCCCAAGAGTGACCCAGCAGAGGCTGAGCCAGAGAAACCAAGAGTGTGCAGAAGGAAAGTAAAGGAGACTGTTTATAGCTGTATACAGTGGTGGTTCGTCCATAGAGGGCGCTGGAGCGCCGCCACCTCTGGCTCTCACCGCCACTGAGTCTAATAACATAGATTCAAGCATTGCACGAATCTATGTTATTGTCGCCGCTGCGCTGTTCTATTCAGATGGCCGGACATGAGGCACCGACCATCTGAATAACGGCAGCTGGTTGGCTGTAAGGAAGTGCCTATCAGAGCCAGCAGCTTATCCTCGGAACGCACGGGGGGTGCGTTCCTTGGATAAGACTGACAGGCGTCTCAGCCAATCAGGTTGGCCGGTTCTGGCTACCGGTGACCTGATTGGCTGAAGCGTCATCGACGGCGGGAGAAGACATCGAGGGTCGAGGACGTGGATGGCTGACTCCAGTAAAGGTAAGTGCCCGGCGGGGGGGGGGGGAAGGGGCACATCGGCGATGAAGGGCACAGTTACATCAATGGGCACAGTGGCGACAATAGGCACAGTGGGGACAATGGGGACAATTGGCACAGCGGCATGAATGGGCACAGTGGTGACAATTAAAGGGCACAGTGACATCAATGGTCACAGTGGCGACAATAGGCACAGTGGGGACAATTGGCACAGCGGCATGAATGGGCACAGTGGCGACAATTAAAGGGCACAGTGATATCAATGGGCACAGTGGCGACAATGGGCACAGTGGCGACAATTAAAGGGCACAGTGGTGACAATTGGCACAGTGGTGACAATTGATGGCACAGTGTCTGTGTTTGATGGCATGGCACAGTGGCTGCATTTGATGGCATGGCACAGTGGTGCAAATTGATGGCACAGTGGCTGCGTTTGATGGCATGGCATAGTGACTGCATTTGATGGCATGGAACAGTGGTGCGAATTGATGGCACAGTGGCTGCGTTTGATGGCATGGCATAGTGACTGCATTTGATGGCATGGCACAGTGGTGAGAATTGATGGCACAGTGGCTGCGTTTGATGGCATGGCACAGTGGTGACAATTGATGGCACAGTGGCTGCATTTGATGGGCACAGTGAGGCTGCAATTTTTTTTCCGTTTGCGCCCCCCCCAAAAATTTCGAGCACCAGCCGCCACTGGCTGTATATAGGAAGTTGTCCCTAAAGATTGCCGAAGTCAAGTGGACATCTCATAACTTCCCATCCCTCTCTTGTGTGGATAAGAAAATCCATATATTTTTGGAGGATCTGGCCATTGGCTGGAAAAAGGTAATCTATGGTCAGCCTGAATCCAGGAAAAAAGTCATAAAAGAAAATCTTATCTGAATACTTGTTCCAGGCCGGTGATTCAAATTATTGAAGGCGGAGGGTCAATATGACAGCAAATGTATTGATCTCAATCACTATTTTAGTGAACAAGATGGTATTAACAGAAGCAAAGATCTAAACAAAATATGATGTTTTTTTGGCTAAACTTTGCTGCTAAATGTTATTTGCATGTTGTACATGAAGTGTAAGCTGGTGGGGGGGGTAGATAAACTAGGCTGCGGGGGGATCTGACTGCCAAGAAATTTAGTAAAGCAGCATGTAACTCTCAACTGAAATATCATCCAAGGCCACCATCTACTTTATTTCCTGGACAGAAATGCCGGCTCAGAGATGACACAATCACAGTGTCTGTAGAGGTAGTAGTTTTTGGATGTGTTCACAAATGTCTGACACAGATAAGACCCTACTACTGCCTTTGACTTGGTAAAAAGTTACAATGTCACAGTCTGATCACTGGGTTAGAGGAGACTGACGAAATGCTTTCTACTGCCTGCAGCAGACCGATGACATCAACTCAACCTAGGCAAAGTCTGGAACTCAGAGCATTTATTTTATTTAATGATAAAAGGTAAATATTCTTGATTGTGAAAAAAAAAAGTGAATATTTTCTGAAAAATTATACTGTTAATGTATCTTGTGACATATTGGGGTTGATTTACTAAAACCGAAGAGTGCAAAATCTAGTGCAGATATGCATGGTAGCCAGTCAGCTTCTAACTTCCGCTTGTTCAATTGAGCTTTGACAAAAAAAAATGGAAGCTGGTTGCTATGCAGAGCTGCACCAAAATTTGCATGCTCCAGTTTTAGTAAATCAACCCATTAAGGGTTATTTACGAAAGGCAAATCCACTTTGCACTACAAGTACAAACTACAAGTGCACTTGAAATTGCACTGGAAGTGCACTTGAAAGTGCAGTCGCTGTAGGTCTGAGGGGGACATGCAAGGAAAATAAAAAACAGCATTTTAGCTTGCAAATGATTGGATAATAAAATCAGCAGAGCTTCCACTTATTTCAGATCTACCCCTCAGATTTAAGGCTGTCATAGCTGCAAAGGGTGGGCCAACTCAATATTGAAACCTACCGACTAAGACTGGGATGCCATTAAACTTCATGGCCCAGATTCTCGTAGATTGCCGTAAAACTCCGCGGGCGTAACGTATCTGATTTACGCCGCCGCAAGTTTAACAGGCAAGTGCTTTATTCACAAAGAACCTGCCTGTAAAGTTGCAGCGGTGTAGCGTAAATCACCCGGCGCAAGCCCGCCTAATTCAAATTAGCCGGGTAGGGGGCGTGGTGCATTTACATTAAGCCCGTCCCCGCGCCGAACGTACTGCGCATGCGCCGTCCGGAAAATATCCCAGGGTGCAAGGACGTCATTGGTTTCGACGTGAACGTAAATGGCGTCCAGCCCCATTCACGGACGACTTACGCAAACAATGTAAATTTTAAAATTTTGACGCGGGAATGACGGCCATACTTAACATTGGTTGCCCCTCATATAGCAGGGGCAACTTTACACCGCGCAAACCTAACGTAAACGTTGTAACTTCAGTGCGTGGACCGCGCATACGTTCGGGAATTCGCGTATCTAGCTAATTTGCATACTCGACGGGGAAAACGACGGAGGCGACACCTAGCGGCAAAAAAAAAAATGCATTTAAGATCCGACAGCGTAAGAGCCTTACGCCTGTCGGATCTAATGGATATCTATGCATAACTGATTCTAAGAATCAGTCGCATAGATACGACGGCCCAGATTAGGACTTACGACGGCGTACATGGCGTTGCGCCGTCGTAAGCCCTTTGAGAATCTGGGCCCATGTGCGTGTAAAGGCAGGCGTCCCAATACTTTTGGTAATATAGTGTACCTTCCTGTGATGTGATGCTGTGTGACAACGATGCAGCACTGCTCCTGAATTCAGAACAGAGTTGTCACTCCCATGTACAAAGAAAAAGAGCCGCTGCTCCAGGTGTTTGATGATAACCTGAGGTGGAATATCTTGTAGAGTGCCAGTCCCGGCCCTCCTCCGTGGGAAACTTGTAAGAAAAGAAATGGCTGTATATCCAGAAATTCTGATAGCCTTTTATTGTTCAAAGTGATAACACCAAAGACACTAATGCCGCGTACACACGGTCGTTTTTCGGCATGAAAAAAATGACATTTTTCAGCATGTCCAAAAAACAACATTTTTCCAACTTCATCATTAAAAACGATGTTGCCCACACACCATCGTTTTTGAAAAATGATGAACAAAGCGCGGTGACGTACAACACGTACTACGGCACTCTGAAGGGGAAGTTCCGTGTTAGGGCTGATTCCGTGTTAGTAAAAGAAGATTGATGACGTGATGAATGTGCTTACTCCATTATGAACGATAGTTTTACCAGAACGAGCGCTCCCGTCTCATAACTCGCTTCTGGGCATGCGCGGGTTTAAAACGTCGTTTTAGCCCACACACGATAATTTTTTACAACCCGAAAAACAACATTTTAAAAAACGACATTAAAAAATGCAGCATGTTCGATTTTTTTTTGTCGTTTTTCAGAAGCCGAAAAACGATGTGAAGCCCACACACGAAGATTTTAATTGAAGTTTTTAAAAATGTCATTTTTTTTCATGACGAAAAACGACCGTGTGTACGCGGCATAACACTCTCTACTCTAATTTAATGATCAAGATGTTTGTGTGAAACGCGTCTACACGACCTCGTGTTGGTGTCCTTGGGCCAGATTCACAGAAAAAGTACGCCGGAGTATCTGCTGATACTCCGGCGTACTTTCAAATTTGCCGCGTCGTATCTTTATTTTGAATTCTCAAACAAAGATACGAAGGCATTTGGCTAAGATCCGACAGGCGTACGGCTTTGTACGCCTTCGGATCTTAGGATGCAATACCTCGGTGCCCGCTGGGTGGAATTTGCGTCGTTTTCCGCGTCGGGTATGCTAATTAGCTGTTTACGGCGACCCACGAAGGTACGCGCGGTCGTCGCATTCTCTTACGTCGTCGCTAGTCGGCTTTTCCCGTCGTAAAGTTGCGATTGCTATTTAGGTGGTGTAAAAATAGACAGGCCATGTTAAAGTATGGCCGTCGTTCCCGCGTCGAATTTAAATTTGATTTTTTTTGCGTAAGACGTCCGGGAATAGGAAAGGACGTAACGCACGACGCCGTTCAAAAAATTACGTCATTTCGCGCAAAGCACGGCGGAAAATTTCAAAATGGAGCATGCGCAGTACGTTCGGCGCGGGAACGCGCCTAATTTAAATGATACACGCCCCATTTGAATTAGGCGGGCTTGCGCCGGACGGCTTTACGCTACGCCACTGCAAGTTTACAGGCAAGTGCTTTGTGAATCAAGCACTTGCGCTGAAAACTTGCGGCAGTGTAACGCAAATGACATACGTTACGCCACCGCAAATGTATGTGAATCTGGCCCTTTGGCGTTATCACTTTGAACTATGAAAGGCTATGGGAATTCCTGGGTGTGCAGCCATTTCTTTTCTTACATGTCACTCCCATGTAGGCTGTGTCTGCTTGTGCTACAGTGGGATGAGACAATGTTGGAGGGGGTGTGGTTATCAGTATCAGTCACTGCTGATTCATAAGCCTGTAGCTTGTCAACCAGAACCTTGGCGCACCTAGCCCCGCCCACTGCTTTCTGGATTGCTAGCACTACCTCTGTTGCTGAAACCCTCCCACTGAGAGCTGCAGTGTCTGAGAAGGGGGGTATGTGAGACAGAAATGAAAGTGGATTTTATTCAGTCAGAGGTAATATTTTTTTTTATTTATTTCATTAGGCTCATTCATCACATAGGGCCAGATTCACAGAAAAAGTACGCCGGAGTATCTGCTGATACTCCGGCGTACTTTCAAATTTGCCGCGTCGTATCTTTATTTGTAATTCACAAACAAAGATACGACGGCTTTTGGCTAAGATCCGACAAGCGTACGGCTTCGTACGCCTTCGGATCGTAGGTGTAATTCTCAGGCGGCCGCTGGGTGGAGTTTGCGTCGTTTTCCAGCGTCGGGTATGCAAATTAGCTGTTTACGGCGATCCACGAAGGTACGTGCGTTCGTCGCATTCTCTTACTTCGGTTTTTCGCGTCGTAAAGTTAAAAATGCTATTTACATGGGGTAAAATTACTCCTTCATGTTAAAGTATGGGCGTCGTTCCCGCGTCTAATTTTAATTTTTTTTTATTTTTTTTTCGTAAGACGTCCGGGAATACGAAATTACGTTACGCACATCGCCGTTCAAAAAACACGTCGGGGCGCCATAATTTCGCGCAAAGCAAGGCGGGAAATTTCCAAACGGAGCATGCACAGAACGTTCGGCGCGGGAGCGCGCCTAATTTAAATGGTACACGCCCCATTTGAATTAGGCGGGCTTGCGCCGGACGGCTTTACGCTACGCCGCCGCAAGTTTACACGCAAGTGCTTTGTGAATCAAGCACTTACGATGAAAATTTGCGGCGGTGTAACGTAAACGGGATACGTTACGCCGCCGGAAAAGTACCTGAATCTGGCCCATAGTAACTGGATTTGGGACTTGATTCGATCATCATACAGGAGCCTTTATTTGTTCTAGTGGTTTGCAAGGTTGCAATGGGCTTTGAATGGATTCTGTTACTGTGTCAAAAAAAAGCCCCTAATTACTTTCATTATATTATACTTTAATATTTTATACTTTAATAAAAAAAAAAAAAAACTTTTACAGCAGCACCACCCAATTAAAATCAAAATTCTTAAAAATGGGAAAAAAAACACAAATACAAAGAGCACTCAGGGCTCATTTACACTAACATGTCATTGTAACAAACGTGGTAACTCACCTAACATACGTTATTGGTTTGTGGTGCCTTTCATGCTAAATGGCACTCCAAATCACTATGGCAACACACATGTGTTGTAGCGCACCACAACGTACAGTAGTGCATTGTGCTACAAAAAAGAGTCAGCGTGCATTGGCAGCTTATTCATTTCAATGAGTTGCCGTAATACAATGTACATTAACGCGTGACATACCACGTGTTAATGCACAAGCATTAGCACACTGCAAAGAATTAAATTAAATAAACCAAGGTGCCTCAAATGCTACATCAACTGCCCCCCAACTTTAAATTTAGGCAAAAAGGAATATATTTTTTAAGCAGCTCAATGATAAAAAATGTAGGTTTTGTAATACATTGAAATCTCACCAACAGTCATTTTGCAGGGAAATCTATGTCACCCAGCTCACTCGGCTCACCCCTAGTTGGAATATTACAAGATGTAGGAGTTGTGAATTTACACATCTGTACAGTCCTGCATGTTCCAACTTTAGTGTCAGTTTTTTTTGTAGAGAAGGAGAAAAAAAAAAATTAACTCCAGAAAAACACAGCCCGTCTCACCCGAACACTCGCTGTGTTTACTCACTTTGCAATAAAATTATCGCAAGGGATTTATAAAGAAATGTAAGTCCGACACCGGTCTGGAAGCAATAATGAAACTTGATTTTTCCAGCTAAGTGGAAAGGCAGACTCCTTCATCCCGGGAGAATTTCCAGAGATAATTCTATAACTGTAACCAAATTCTAATTGTCCTCTAAGCTGCTGTTTGCATGTCGAGCCAAAGCGCCTGCGAAGGGCTGAATTCCTGGGTGGCCCTTACAGCTTCTGCAGGGACCACAGACTCTTCCCAACATCCTCTGCTGGCATATGGAAATATTTCAAAATACAATGTTGCCAATTTGAAGCTGCAATCAAGGCTGTCCAACTTGGCCCTCCAGGGCCAGGATACTTTGAGAGAACTGATGTAATTATTTAAAGAGACATTCTTATTGTAATACCAAGCAGTAGTAGTGTATAAAGACATGTACCCAATTTAGAGCAAATATTACGATTCAGTCGATTGGATCCCCGATTTAGGATTTAAAATACATTTTAAATAAATTTCCAAATAACAAATGATAATTTCAAGATGGTGACACACAGTAAAAAAATATTACTTCTTTTAACCACCTCCCGTGCAGCATATTATAATACCTTACTATAATACGATGGGGGGGGGGGGGGGACTTTAATCCCAGTCATATGATGTCTTCCCAGTTGTACGCCCTTTGTGACCAATACCAGCGATCATATTTTACAATGGCTTTCATTAAGAAACATTAATTGTGTACTATTGTGATCTATGTGATTGGTCACAGAGATCACACAGTACAGGGCCAATCACAGTGGACTTGTACCATGTGATAGCCAATCATAGCTATCACAATATTACATAACGGCACGTGAATGGATGCCATTCACAAAGTAAAAATGATTGCTTATTCAGTGGCCATCACTGTAATAAGCAATCACAGTGGAAAAAAAATTTGATCACCTTCCCAGAGTAGTACAGTGTCACTATAGTGATACTGTATTGCTCTGGTGACAGTATGTAAAAGAAAATTGTAAAAAATGTGTGTGTATATATATATACATATGTGTATGTATATATATATATATATATATATATATATGTATATATATATATATATGTATATATATATATATATATATATATATATATATATATATATATATAGATAGATATAGATATATATATACAGTATAATGTGTGTATATATATATATATATATATATATATATATATATATATATATATATATATATATATGTATATATATATATATATATATATATATATATATATATTTATTATTATTATTTTTTTACGTGCGGTTAATTTATCAGTCAGTGTCCCTGATCACCACCACACCAGTAATATGGTTATGCTGTACTGCTCTGGTGACAGTATATGGAAAAATAATTGTGGAAAAAAAAAATTTGATTTAATTCCTTCATTTTCCAAAGAAAGTGACAAAATGTACAACTTTAAAAAAAAACTCACCATGCCTCTTACTAAATACCTTGGGATATCTACTTTCCAAAAATGGGTTATTTGGGGGGTATTTTCACTGTCCTGGAATTTTAGGACCTCAAGAAATTAGATAGACAGTCAGTACATCAGGATTGATATATTTTTTTAAATATATATACCATAGTTAGTAGACTCTATAACTGTATATAATAATATAATTGGGTTTATATAGAAAGATAGCAGAATACATTTTTGCCTAAAAGAAATATTATTTATTTTAAAAATTTCTGTTTTAATATTTAATTATGTTTTCATAAAGCATAACAAAGGTCATAAGAATAATACCATTCACATTGTAGTGCAATACAATGAAAATAATAAAATGCAAAAAAGCAGTTATAACTAAGAAAAATGTTTGTTTGTTTTTTCCAAATTTTCGTAATTCTTTTGATTTTCTTTCGAAATTGTTTATATAACAAAAATAGAAAAAACACAGTGGTGATTAAATAACACCAAAAGAAAGCTCTATGGCCCAGATTCTCAAAGGGCTTACGACGGCACAACGCCATGTACGCCGTCGTAAGTCCTAATCTGGGCCGTCGTATCTATGCGACTGATTCTTAGAATCAGTTACGCATAGATATCCATTAGATCCAACAGGCGTAAGGCTCTTACGCCGTCGGATCTTAAATGCATTTTTTTTTGTCCGCTAGGTGTCGCCTCCGTCTTTTTTCCCGTCGAGTATGCAAATTAGCTAGATACGCGAATTCCCGAACGTACGCGCGGCCGACGCAGTAAAGTTACGACGTTTACGCTAGGCTTGTCCCGGCGTAAAGTTGCCCCTGGGTATATGAGGCGCAATCAATGTTAAGTATGGCCGTCCCTCCCGCGTCAAAATTTATAAATTTACGTCGTTTGCGTAAGTCGTCCATGAATGGGGATGGACGCCATTTACGTTCACGTCGAAACCAATCCTTGCGACGTCATTTGAAGCAATGCACCCTGGGATTTTTTATGGACGGCGCATGTGCAGTTCGTTCGGCGCGGGGACGCGTTTCATTTAAATGAAACACGCCCCCTACCCGCCGAATTTGAATTACGCGGCCTTACGCCGCGTGATTTACGCTACGCCGCCGCAACTTTACACGCAAGTGCTTTGTGAATAAAGCACTTGCATGAAAAACTTGCGGCGCCGTAACGGAAATGACATACGTTACGCCGCTGCAGAGATACGCCCGATCTACGAGAATCTGGGCCAAACTGTCTCAAAAGAAAAAAAATATATCAAACAAGTCAGTTTATTTTTTGTGAAAAAATCATCTGGTGATTTGGACTTTGCAATTGTCCATTCAGTTTATCTTTAATATGAATTTTTCTAAACCCACTGCAGCCACATTCAGCAGGCTTTTCACAGGGTTTCTTGGTAACATAACCCTTCCTGCTTCTATAAGAACTACAAAGGGTGGAGATGGAACCAGGAACACACATTTTTATAGGCTCAGATTCAGGGCCATACAGAAAATTACAATTCTGGCAACCACATGGGTGCAGATGCTAAAATACCTAGATAAAAATTAGAATCTCTCAGGGCATAGGTTGTGTCCCCCGTGATCATTCAAAAAACAGATTTTCAAGCATAGTCTAGACATGTGCATTCGTTTTCGTCCGAATGCATTTTCAGGTATTTTCGTTATCGTTTTAACAAATGAAAACGAATGTGCAGAATCCGAAATCCGAAAGATCCAACATAAAAAAAATGCTTTATTTTTGCTTTCGTTGATACAGCAGTTCGATATAGATAGGAGATCCAAAATGACGCTGACAATAGCAATCTGTGTCTATCGAGCCTGTGGTCTAATGTGCCTAACCTAACTCTATTAGTCCAAGATTATTCTACATAGAGAAGAAAGATTCAACATTATAGAGACAGTGTTGGGGTAGACCATTCGACATGAACTGCGAAGATACGACGAAGCAGCGAAAAACATACAAACTTCGAATCTGTCATTAAAGGCTTATGGTGTCTGTCGAAAGTTCTAAGAAGATTCGACAAGCAGCTAAACTGTACAACGCCGCAATCGTACATTTCCGGTCAAATGCTTAGCCCATAGGCTATAGACGTATTTGAATGTTTGTTGACTAGTAATAATAATTTATAAATATAATTATTACTGGTGTCATACAACATTAGACTTCTTCTATAGCTTCAGCTTGTAGGCGGGAACATTTGACCGGAAATGTACGATTGTGGCGTTGAATCTTTTAGCTGCTCCGTCGAATCTTCTTAGAACATTCGACAGACACCATAAGCCTTCAATGACAGATTCAACCTTAATTAATTCGGATTTTCGGACAAATGCATTTTTTAACAAAAAAAATAAAATAAAAACAAATTTCGGGAGTAACTAGAGAAATGTATTTTTCGGACGAAAACGAAATTCCGAAACAAAATATTTCAGTGTGCACACGTCTAAGCATGACTGGATTTTATCTTCAAGTAAATTCTAGTTTCCAAAGGCAGCTCATAGAAAAGCATATCTCTCCCAAGGAAATGTAGTTAGCAAGAAGTGTGATTGTCTTCTCATAAATCGATCCCTACGATCCTGACGATTTTCACATTTGGAGAAAGCTGAAGAATTGGTGATCAGTCGGAGAGAT